>NW_028274838.1:1842463-1996002 GCF_037043125.1 Eumetopias jubatus | reverse complement strand
ACCACATCATCCCCACCCCTCAGAAGGTCACAGCTAGAAAGGAAAACAAGTGGTTCTTTCTAGTCTGTGTTGAAGGATCTCTGTTTCTGAGGTGTTGGATGAATATGCATACCAGGCATCCAGGCAAAAGCTTCTACCGATTTTTCACGTAGCAAAGACCAAGTACCAATAGCTGGATCCTGGTCAGTAGATTTTGTAGCTGCTAAGGGGAGACTGTCTGGGGGAAGTTGCCGTGGGTGGGTAGGTGATGTGGGAGAGAAGGAAAGAGCTCGGATTATGATGGGTGGGGAGGATCCTGGGTGACCAGACCCTGATCTTGCTTCAAGTGCTCAGGAGAATTTGCCATGCTGCGGGGCTGCTGGGTGGGGCTGCATACCATGCTGACCAAAGTGAAGTGTGATTTTGAGTCCAGACCACAGGTGAAGCCTGTCTGTGCGACATTGGGTACGTGACTTAATCTCTCTGTGCCACAACATCCTCATCTGTAAAATGGGATTGGATCACGCTCCTACCTTCGGGGCTTAAGGAGATGGTCATGTGCGTGAATCCGTGGCTGGTGCTGGCTCAGTGGCTGACCCGTATCCAGACAGCTGTCCTTACTGATAGGCTACGGTGTCACTAGTGCCTGGCAGCCCATCATTCCCACAGCCGGCTGATCCTCAGTTACCTGGGGAACTGGGACAAGGTACTGATCGTCCACTCTGCAGCCGTGGTGGAAGTAGATCTCTGTATGCTAACATGGCGCGATTTCTGGAATGTGTAACTGGATGAGGAAGCAAAGTGCCGTTGAGTGTGTAGGGGTTTCTACTTGTGCAGAATAGTGGCCAGATACAGGTACATGCTTGTTCATACATGTTCACACTGTTTCCGGAAGGATCCACATGGAACTGTCACAAAGGAGCCCACAGGAATAGGGGACTGGGATTGGGTTGGAGGGGCGGCTTTAACGACTTTACATTATAACTGAAGAGCTCATCTAAATACAGTTTCCTGGATCCTGTTTCCAGAATTCTGACCCTATCGTTTTCAAGTGGAATCTGGGAATGTGTTTTTTTACAAAGTTCCTTCCCTAAGTGGAGTGTATGACCCACTGGCCTCTGGAGCCCCTGCTTTAGGGGTAAGGGTTGCCGGATAGTGGTTTGGAATCAGCAGCTGCTCTTGCAGGTAGCAGTTTGCATTCTTGTGTTTGTAGAAAGGAAACTGAGGCTGCTGCTTTAACAAACCTGACATCATTCCCAAGCCCCTTCTCCCTTCTCTGTCTGCCTCAGAGGCTGAAAAGTGAATGTCCACTTTCTCAGAATCCTAAGCATTTAGAAGTGGCCATATATAAGAAACACAAGTGTTTTGGGCAATTGCTGCAAAACTTTGGCTTTTGGGAGAGAAAGGACTTATTTAGATACTTCCCTTTCCTTTTCTTTCTGGCCTTGACCATCTACATGATGGCTGGAGTTGTGGCAGCCATTTTGTACTCATGAAGGAAGGCAAAGGAAATTGCAGAGACCCCAGCCCTGATATCCTTAGACCTGTGGAATGATGTCAGCAGTCACTTTTGTAGACTTCTTGTCGCGCAGGTAAAATTAGCCTTTACTGAAGTTGAGTAGGTTTTCTGCTATTTCTAGCAGATAGGGGCCTAAGATGTGGGCACTGAATTAGGGAAGCAGTAGATTTGGGTCCTCGCCCTGGTTATTTTGGATTTGCTGAGTGGCCTCAGGCAGGTGTTTTCCTCTCAACCTCTAAAGTGTGGCGGTGGGGACTTGAAGACACCACCCATCCTTCATGACTTAGGCTGTTTGTAAAATAACTCAGGGGTGATGCTGCCCTTCTTCATCTGAGAAGCACCTTCTAGATCCATTAGGTTCACTTGGTGGCAAACAAGAGAAAGCTGCTTTGCCAGGTTAGGCAGGAAGATAGTTTATTTGAAGAATAGCAGGGACTACACTGAATTAATCGAGCCACCGTTGGAGGACTGACCTGGGGAAGGACAGACTCAGCACAGATGCGACGGTCCAGGGCAGGGGTTCCGGACCGACGGCCAGCTGTCTGTGTTGTAAATACACTGGAAGAGAGCCGCCCCCATTTGTCCATGTGTGGCCAGTAGCTGCCTTCACGAGGGCAGAGTTCTGACAGGGGCACACCCTGCGAAGCTGGAAACAGCTAATCATCTGACCCTTTACTGACAAAAGTTTGCTACCCCTGACCTAGGGGGTTGAACCCACCCCTGAGTCTCAACAGGAAATGCAAAGGAGGAAGGAAGATCAGGCCCCACTCCAGTGCCCCCTGTGCATGCGGGGCCTGGGGGGGGTCCACCCTGGGGCTCCCGCATGGCGCCCCCTCAGTCCCTGCCCCTTCTTACATCTGCTGCTGCTTTGTTGTCATAAGCCGACTGCTACCTGAGGAGACATGGTGTGTCCTTCTGTTTGTTCCCTGCCGCCCACTTGGAAGTGGCAAGGGCACCCGCCTGGCCCCTTCCCCCCTGTGCACCCTCAGCCCCTGGAATGGGTCTGGCATGGAGCAGGTGTCAGTGAGTACAGTGAATATTTGTTGAACAAATAACTAAGTTCTAGCTGTTCTTTAGCTACACTGCCCCATTTCCCACGACCAGGAGAGAGTCTGTCTGGTCTCATTCGGATCATGTTTGGTTTGCAAACCATCACTTTGGTTTACAAAGATGAGCACATCAGGAGAGAGACAAGTCCCCCGAGGAAGCTAAGTTGCTGTTATAAAGGAGGGAGCAGTAGGTGATGGATGCGGAGAGTCTGTAAAACGACAAAGATCGACGATAGAGGAACTTGGTCTTTGGGAATTGCTTGCACATGGCTGCCCTGTGACAATTTCTTATTGTGTTCTTAGGTAACCGGCCGTGAGGTGGTGTCTTCCTTCCTTCTAAGGGCAGGGAGGCTGGGTACCTACCTAACACTTCTTGGTCTCCCATGGTGGGGAGAACCCTCCGTGCCTAGCACACTGCCTAGCAGAGATGAGGGACTAAGCCAATAGTTTGGGCAGAGATGAGGGGCTCAGCCAATAGTTTGGGCTTGGTGCATTTTAATAGTGACAGGATTGTGCATGCATTTATGTGTCAGCCTTTTGAGCTGAGAAGGCAGAGTTCTGGGGAAAACAACAGGTTGGAACCTCATTATAATCCAAGACATGTCTAGCTGGTGTATGACTCCATCTGCAATGACTGTTTGGATAAAAGTATTCCATACTGGAGGCTCCATTCTTTTTGAATGTACAGATTAATCAATACCATGATTATTTCCAGAAAGCTCCTTGCTGAAGTTTTGTAATGGTGTGTGTAGGCTTTACAGCTACAAAACGTGATCTTCTCGGTGAAAGAAGATGAATAGCTTCAGAGAGAAAGGTATTTCTCCATTCCTGCCCCTGGAAAACATGACCAGATGATGAAGGAAAATGACTCGTGACCTGTCTCTACCTCCTGCGAAATAGTCCACTTCTTGAGCATTTTATTCAGCCAGAGTCAACCTGGCACAGTGCATTAACACCACAAGCTTCTTGTGATGTTTTGTGGCTGATCATACTTTCCTCCTAAGTTCTCTGTAGAACTAAAGCAGTAACAAGGAAAACAGGGCATTTCTTTGCTCCTAAAAATGCTCTCACTGTCTGATTTCTTGAACTGGGCAGAATCTTCTTAGTTTACATGATGATCTCCAGGGAAGGGTGGGATGGGGCATCTTAAAGCTCATGATTTAGACAGCCGGACTCGGAAAATTGGGTCGAGACTACGGGCCCAGCAATAGGCCAGAAGTCAGGAAACCTGGCTGCTCATCAGCCACAGGGCCTTGGGCACCAGCGTCCTGTCAGTTTTCTGTCAGCGGAGCAGGGGTAGCATGGTTCCTTGTGTGTTGGGGAGCCGCGTCCCTGGCCTCTACCCACTGGCCAGTAGCAACCCCCGGTTGTGACTCCAGGCATCTGCCGATGTCCCTGGAGCCGGAGGGCAGTGTTGGCCCTGCCGCTGACCTTGCAGTCGAGATGGCGTGGTGATAGGTGTAGAGGAGGGAGTTCAGGGTCTGTCATGCCCTCCATGTCCTGCAGCTCCTACTTATTTCCAGGGCCCCTTCGTCTCCACCTGAGAAGCCATCCTGTGTTCCTTCTGAAAGAGGCCACAGACGGAACATGTCCTTACCCAGCTTTGTGATGTCTACGTTTTCACTGAGGAGTGACACACAGACAGAAGTGCACACATTGGAGGTTCACAGCGTGGTGAATTTTCACGGGGCAAACAACCCCTGTGAATGTAACTAGCACCCCAATCAAGCAGCAGGTTTGGAACAGGAGCAGCACCCCTCCACACCCCAAATTCACCACTGTCCTGACTTCAAACATCACAGATTGGTTTTGCCTGCTTTGTTGATCTTCATAACACGGACTCATAAAGAAGAATATGTTGTTTTTCCACCTGGCTCCTTTCCCTCTACGGTACTTGTGTCAAGTTCACTTGTGTTATCGTGTGTACGTCTAGCTTGTTTGTTTTCATCAGCTAGCATTCCGTCACCTGAAAACACAGCAACTTATTGATTGATTCCATTGGCCGGGGGCTTTTGGGCAGCCTCCAGCTTGGGGATCATAAGTTGCGCTGTGAACATTTTATCCGTGTCTTTTGGCGAATGTGTGTAATTATTTCTGTTGGGTATGTACCCAAGACTGGAGTTAATGGCAGTATAAAGCACATGACTAAACAAACAATCGTCTTACTGTTTAGTGTGGTGAGTGAGGGTGTCTGAGGCAGGATGCTTCACCGGTGGTGGTTATGGAGAATGTTGTCTTTGAGAAAGCCAAAAGGGCGAGCAGGAGACAACCATTCGTACACAGGAGCAATGCCAAGCAGAGGAGACAACCTGTGCAAAGGCCCTGAGGCAGGGCTGAGCCCACTGTTTTCCAGGAAGTGAAGGAAATTGACTGAACGTGTCTGGGAGAAGTATGTATGAGGACCAGGTCATGCGGGGCTGTGAAGTGGGCAGGAGGGGCTTGGGAAGGGCAGTGGGGGATCATTGCAGGGTTTGAAACAAGGGAGGGAGCATAATGTGGCAAGTGTTTTAGGTTTGTTCCTCTTTCTGCAATGTCAAGACTATACTGGAGGGACTGGCGTGGAGGTAAAGGGACCATTTGGAGAATGTCTGAGAGGCTGGCAGTGATGGCAGCCCAGATGAGGGTGATGGAAAGGAAGTGTATGCATTAGAAGTACAAATACAGCAGTCATAAGAAAGCACTGTTATTACTATAGCAACTAGTACTTGTTGGTTCCCCACTGTGTGCGAGGCAATGTGCTAGCTGTCTCATCTGTGCTTAATACCTGATACAACCCCATGAGGTAGGTACCCGCTATCATCCACATCTTATGGCTCAGAAGACAGAGGCTTATAGAAATTACTGCTGCATCTGTCATTGATACAAGTGTTACTGAATCTGAGAGAGTCGGCCTTGCCAGCCTGTATCACTGACACGGTGGGATCTGGACTCATGGGGTCATGAGAGGCCCCATCCTGTCGCTTACCAGCGTCACGGTGCACGCGCCCATGGTCTCCCAGCTGCTTTTCCCCAGTGGGGCTGGGATTGGAGGTGAATTTGTTCTCAGGTCATATACAGTTTTTGTAAATGCAGAAGCAGTGCTCAAATTTGCATCATTACTAGAGAAGATAAACCACCAGTCCCAACAGACTCAGTGCAGTTTTCTTCTGGAAAAACAGGCTCCAGAACAGGAACAGGTGTTTCATCCAGAGACTCTTGTACCCGGAGAATCCCAGAGGGAGCACAACCAGGAGTTCCTTTTTCCTGAAACTAGATGGAACATCGCAGCTTGGGTTTGAGGTCTGCTCTGCCCCCCCAACCCCCGTCCATTATAGCCTCCGGTATATTCTGAGGCTTCATTAGTCATGGGGTACTGGCGGTGCCCAGATGCACTGTGCCCTTCCCACCTTCCTAGGGCGTTTGGGAAGTGAAGTGGCCACTCCTCACTCCTGCCTTCTCTGCAGACCTTGCCTTGACCAAAGCCACCCCTGATGTCTCCCCCACCCCGTCTCCTCCCTGCTTCTCCTCGTCTCCCTTTGTGCTCTGCCCGTGGATAATCGCCAGCATTTAGGAAGTGCTTACTCTGTGAAAACACTGTTTTAAGAGCACTGAAAGCGCTGCTTCGTTGGGCCCTCCCTCACAAGACAAGTTGTCATCACGCTCCATTGCCAGACGAGGAGACTGAGGTCCAGAGAGCTTTCAGAAATTGGCCGAGGCCGTCACGCTGGCGAGAGGTGCCCTGGGACTGAGCCCACATCTGTCCACCCTGCTGCTGCCTGCCTGTGAGTTCATCTGCCTTCTCAGTGAGGTTGGGCCCCTTCATTCCTGACCCTCGTTAGTGTGGTGCTGGGCATGTCGTGGGCCCCCGGTATATACTTGCTGACTTAAGCTGAGAGCTGGAGAATGTTTGGTTGCCATGGGATGTTTGAGCTCTACTGGAAATGACCCCATGGAATCCCATGACCATGACCTGATGTGGTGGCTGCACACTGAGCTTAGAAAATTCTGCTTCTGACAATGACAGCAGTACGTCATGGCTGAGCGTTTGTTTTGTGCCAAACACTGCAGAGCGCTTTAGGGTCGTGTCCCCAACTCCTCATCCCAGTCCTCTGTGCAGCCGTCCCGCTCACCACAGCTCAGAAAGCTACAGTGAAGGGCATCGCCGGGTGGCGGAGGCTGTACCCCCCTGGCCTGTCAGCATTGCCATCGCGGTCTGCACCATCGAATGCCTGGGGAAAGGTCGCCCCCCGGGGCAGCGGCTGAGGATGGACCACAGACGATCCAGTCGTATGTGATCACTACCTTTCACTTCCCTTGTTCCATCATCAAAAAGGCAAGTGGCACTCTGGCCATTTGGTGTCACAAGTTCTGTTATCTTTCATTATTCTGTGTTTGAGTCCCAAATAAGAAGGAGGAAAGGAGCTGGAGGAAGCAGGGAAATGTGCTCAGTGGTCTCAGATCTCCAGATGTCCTCCCGGTTAGGGGGCTCACCAGGCTGGCTAGGGAGGAGGCAGGTGCGGTGGTTTGGGGAGGTGACGTCTACCGGCCAGGATCTGCGGGCATGTCCTTGCATTAGAGTGGGGACGTTTCTAGGTCAGATCCCACGTGTATCCAAGGACTGGGGGTTTGTAGAGGTGGCATTGTCTGGGTCTGTGTGTGGGAGACACCTGTGTGGTCGTGAGTGTGACTGGAAGTACTCACTCCGTGGGCCTGGAACGTTGGTCTGGACCCAGCTGAGGGTCAAGGGAGTGGCCCCAAAACTCCACTTCCTCGCTGTCACAGGGGACTGGGAGCTGGAAGCACATGGACCACCAAGAGGTCCCATGTAGGGACGGATTGTGAGAGCTCGCTCCATGCCCCTCCGCAAGCTAGCCACTTTGTAATGAGGAGCAGTACCCGGATGAAGCAGCTGGGAAAGGGCAGTGGCCTCTGAGCCCGGCCTTGGAGCCAGGCTTGTGTGGCCTCTGTCTGTTGCCTGTGTCTGTTCTCCGGAGCATCCTGGGTGTGCCGTCACCTGCTGTTCTGGGCTGATGTGAATCTCCAAAGCACTGCTGTATCACCCCTGACTGGAAGGAGCCCCAGACCTGAGGCCAGCCAGGCCCTGGGCTGCACGTGGAGATTTACCCGTTCAATGCTGGCATGGCCTTCTTTGTCCATTGGCCACTCCCCCGCCCCCCCTGCCCCCCTGCACCTGCTTTGCTGCCTCACCACTGTGAACTAGAGGCAGTTTGGTCCTGGAATGGACCTTTGACAGCTGTGGACTGCAAGAGGTTGGTGTCAGACTCCACATTGTTCAGTAGGAACCTTGGGTGAATTACTCATCCTCTTTGAGCTCCAAGGCTTGTCTCTGCTGATTCGGGAGGAAGCTAGCATTGCTGAACTGGGGATGAAGAACATGATCATGATGGTGACTCTAGTAAGTGACATTTAGTTTAGACTCACTATGTGCTAGGCACTCTGTTAAGCACCTTTTATATATTTGTGTATATATACATACACGTAACCTGAACAGACTTTCAGAATCACCCAGGAATTAATATCCTAATTTTCTAGATAAAGAATCAGTGCTAAGAGGGGTTCAATACCTTGCTTCTGTCACTAAATACTAGAAAGAAGCTATAATGAGTTAAGTGGTGATCCTCCGGAAGGTATGGCCACCAGGAACCTGGGAATGTGACCTTAGGTGGGTTTTTGCAGATGTCATTGAGTTAAGGGTCTTGAGATGAGATCATCCTGAACTATCCAGGTGGGCCCTGAATCCAGTGACCCCTGTCGTAATGACAGAAGAGAAGGCAGAGAGACACACAGAGATGAGGGCCACATGCAGGTGGAGACAGGATGGGAGTGATGCAGCCACCAGCCCGGGGGCCTGGAGCCACCAGAAGCTGGGGGAGAGCAAGAAGACATTCTCCCTTGGAGTCTGCATCCCTGTTGACATCTTGATTTCAGACTTCCAGCCTCCAGAACTGGGAGAGAATACAATTCTATTGTTTCATACCACCCTGTCTATGGTCCTTTGTTGCAACAGCCTCAGGAGACTAAGACAGAGGCGCAGCCAGGACTGAATCTCAGACCATCTTCTTTTGGGAGGTGATGTACATCTGTCAGACATGTAGCTCATGCTCAGTTATGTCTCAGTCTCTGTGCATGAGTCTTGCTAGTTGTCTAGGGAGACTTCTCCCCTTGATGTGCTCTCTGATGCTCTGGAAGACTGGGAACTCTTCCACAATGAGATGAATCCTATTCGTTGTCCATTGCACACCTGAGGTCACAGCTGTCGGCACACGAGGAGACCCTGTGTGCAGAAGTGGGACATGGCAGCGTTGCCGCCAGGAGACCTGTTTCTGTCTCCACCTTGACCAACCCAGAGACTTAGGTTTGGAGGTTTCATCTGGGTTTTTGGTCAAGCATGGCCGAGAAAAGTGTTGGAGTCAGCCAGACCTGGCTGCTGCTTCTGGCAAGTTCTGAGATGCTCCTTGGTGTTAGGGAGTGGGCCTTGAGGTTGTGCAGGTAAAGCACTGAGCACAGAGCCCAGAATAGGAGAAACAAAAGTATTTAATAATATAGTATATATTCACATATTTGTGTGCATATAAAAATATATGGGTATTCATAACATATAAATAAATATGTAGAGCAGAAGAGTATTGGAAACATTGATTTTAAAACTTTTTAAAATTTTTTATTGTTATGTTAATCACCATACATCATTAGCTTTTGATGTAGTGTTCCATGATTCACTGTTTTACAAACTGTTTTTAATCACAAAAGTTACACTGTTAATAATGAAGATTTAAATTTTTGAAATAAGATATACAACTAGGAGAAGGGTACATATAAAACTAGTTAGAAATAAACACAGTGAATATTTAGTGTATAGTTTTTGCATATTTTCTCTTTCCTGTATTTTTCCTTAAAATGTGGATCTTATTGAACATAATGTTTTGAACCCTTCTTAAACAATGTACTGTGAATGTTTTCCCCCGTGGTTAAACATTTGTCTTCAAAGTCGTGTTTAATGGCTCATTATGTTCTGTGTGGGAGTTTCTGTGGGGCTCCGATGGACTGACTGATGCCTACCGATGTGGGGAGAGAGAGAAGGCTTTTTGATGGCAGACTGTGCAGAAACTGTCTAGCGGAGATGGTGAGAGGCGGGGTGGGCGAGCTCCCAGCGGCTCCCCCAGGATGCACAGCTGCTGGGGCCTCTCTGTCCTGCCAAAGCGTTGCTCCTGTTCACATCCCCATATTCCCCTGGCATGGTGTCAGACTGCCCTCGGCTCACGACTTTTCCGGCAAGGTACTGTCGAAGTACACATTTTGCTGACCTGACTGTGGGGAAGTTATATCTTATTACTTCATTTGCATTTTCCATGTTGCTCAGAAATGTGAGCATAGTTCTCCCGCTTCCCCTCTGTCACCTGCTGGTGTTCCTATTGGCCTGGGTGCATTTTTCTCATTAATTTTTAGTTCTAATGTTTTTTAGATTTTATTTATTTGAGAGAGAGAGAGACAGAGATACTGAGAGAGAGCAAAAGTGGGGAGGAGAGGGAGAAGCAGGCTCCCCGCAGAGCAGGGAGCCCAACATGGGACTCGATCCCAGGACCCCAGGATCATGACCCAAGCTGAAGGCAGATGCCCAATCGACTGAGCCACCCAGGTGCCCAAGTTTTAGTTCTTTTTGTAGTCTAGATGCTATTTTTTGTTCACTGTGTTGCATTCCAAAGACTTTTTTTTTTAGACTACAGCTTGTCTTTCATGTGGCTTATGGTGTCTTATGTCAAAGATTTTGAAGTTAACCTAGTCCCACTTTCCCATCTTTTCTCTTATGGCTTGTGCTTTGGGTGTCTTGTTTATGAAGTGCATACCTGCTCCCGCTCTGTAGAGTCCCCTGTATTATATAGAGCACTGTGCTGGTAGGCCACAGTACCTAGCGACTCTGTGACTTGGGTGAGACCTCTCTCTGGACCCCACTTTCTCCTTTATAAAATGGGGATAATAGTGTTGGCTTCATTGTTTTTCAGATTTAGTGTAATCTCCTTGAAAGAGTGCCCAGTGCCTGAAAATCACCCAGGAAACATGAGGTGATCATTGTTGTCCCAGAAATTTTGCTTTTCCTTTTAACATTCACGTGTTAACTCCATGTGGAATTTAGTTCTGGTGCAGGATGGACATCCGTATGGCTGGCTTGCTGTCCCTGCACCAGTAATTGACCAATCCATCTTTTCACCCTGAGATAGTAACACTACTTCTGTCCCATAGCAGCTTCCCAGATGGTCGTCTCTGTGCTCTCCTGTTCCAAGGTCTACTTTTCTATCCTTAGGACAATAATGTGTCTTAAGTTAGTGTGGTCTTAACTGATGAGGACAGAGTTCAGTACCTCCTTTACATTCTTCTCCAAAATTGTCAGGGCCAGTTTTCTCATTTATTTATCCATGTGGATTTCAGGAACAGCTTATTAAGCTTCACGAGGACCCTAAGACTAACATGCGACCACAGGACCTTTTCTCCCAGACACACCACACGGCTCCCATGAGAACATTTCCTGGGCATTTCTGTTTGCGTAATAAGTTCTTGATTTTGAAGATGTTCAGTTTAGTAAACCTTCCTGTGTATCTACCCCAGCAGCTGCGTGTTTCTGGTGTAGACACTGAGGCTGTGCTCTGAGGCCAGCGTGGTTGACCCTTTCAGACCGTTCCTGAAGTTCACCTTCGCCAAGGAATTTTAAAGCTTTGGCTTCTCAGAGGTGATCTCCAGTTTTGGAGCATGTTGGGGACTTCCTTCCAGGCCAGGCCAAATGTGGCTTTGCCAACAATACCTGGTTATCAGCGGGGTTCTTTTTCGGCCTAGTCTCAGGTTGACCACTGGGCCTTTGTCTTGCTCAGCCACGTTTCTGACATTTTTCTTCTTCCCATCTTTTCACATCCATCTTTTCTGATGTTATTTCAGCTCCTTTAAGCAGCATATGGGTGGATGAATCCTATCTCAAAATCTGTCTTTTAACTGTAGTATTTTATCCGTTTACATTTACTGTGATGACTGATGAATTCAGACCTAGTTCCAACAACAGTATTTTGTACTCTCTATTTATTGCAGTTTTCTTTGACATTTTTTTCCCTTCTTTTCAGTCTCCTAGCACAGACTGAGTAACTGATCAAAGTTCCTTTATTCCCTTTACTTTTGCTGCTGGTATGGAAGTCCCCCATTCAAGTGCAGTTCTTTTCATGGCCGACCGTAAGCTTTGACGTGCACACTTGCTTTAGTGAACTCTGGACCTCAGGACTGTGCCTGCTACCCTCCCCCCGCCCCCAACAGCGTGAAGACATTGAAACCTTGCAGTTTGACCACTTACTCTATTTTCTAACATGCTGTTTTCAGTATTTTACTTTGGCCTTATCTTTAAACCTCCCTAAATTAGTAATCCTGGTTATTTTTATTACAAGAACTAGTTCTCCATATGTTTACTGGTATTTTGATCCCTGCCTCTTGATTCTCTGCCTTTGCTACTCATTTCTTATTGGTCAACAGCTTCTTTCCAAAAGTCTTTAATGCTGTGAGTGGTAACATTTCTTTCAATCTTTATTTGTCTGAGAATGTTTTAATTTTGTCTTTACTTTTGAACAATAGTTTATTGTAATGTAGAATTTTAGATTTTCTTTCCTCATAAGTCCGTAAAGATATCGTTCCATTCCCGTGGGCTTTTATTATGGCTGAGGAGAAGTTGCTCTCTGCTCTGATTATTGTTTCTTTGTAGAGAATCACTTGCTCCTCGGCTGCTATTACACTTTTCTCTTTTTCTTGGGCAATATTCATTTTACTATGTTGCATCTGGTAATGGGTACATTTCACCTGTTTTCTGTGTTGAGTTTGTGTACATCCCGGTGGGTGTAGACTTGGGTTAGAATTTCTAGCAAGGCTTGCTTTCTTCATTCACAGCCAAGCTACACTAAGCTCTCTTGCTGTTTCCCTGGCCTAGCAGAAGTGAAATTGCTGGAGCAAGGTGTCTGAGGAAGTTCAAGACACATTGTCACATTGCCCTCCAATTAAAATACTACTCTCACCACGAGTTCATAAACACAATTTCCCAGTTTTCTTGTTAACCTGGACAAGTGGTTTTCAACTGGGGGCAATTTTGCTGCCCAGGAGACATTTTGCAATGTCTGGAGACATTTTTGGTTATCTCAACTGGGGATGGGGTACTACTGGAATCTAGTATGAAGAGGCTGGGATGCTGCTGAGCATCCTTCAAGCACAGGAACCTCTCCCGCAAACAAAGGGTAGCCCAACTCTAACGTCAGTTGTGCAGAGGTCGAGAAGCTCTGCTCTAGATCAAAGCCTCTTGAGGGCAAGGACTCAGATGGACTAATCCAGGTCTGTATGTCCTTTCTGTCTCTCCTACTGCCTGGTACTTAATAGTGACTCAGTGAGCTTTACAAAATGCCAAACAAACATTAACTTTTGAAATAATTCTTGTCAATATGACAGATGAAAAATAGTATCTTGTTTTAGTTTGAATCTGTTAGTTACCTGTATTTCTTCTTTTGCAAAGCAACCATTCATTTTGTTTGCTTAGGTGAACATACTAATACCTGTCTATCTACAATTGGGACCATGAAGATTAATTGGATCAATTGAGCATAGTACTTGCAGATACACTCTGAATAGTACAGAATGTCAGACAAATAAAGACTTTATTATCACTGCATACTGTCCAAGCAGCCCCCATCCTTAGGAAGGGGCCTGAGACTCTGTGGCTGGGTGCTCGCTGCACATGGAGAAGTGGAGCACTGGAGTCCAGCCAGCACTCTCCTTCAGACAGAGTCACCGCATGTATGTACCTTGGGGGAGGCCCCCACCTCTGTTCACATTGACTGCTTGATATTTTCCCAGATGCTTTCACCTTTCTACTGGTCCTGACAGTACCCTGTGACAGGTGCCGAGAGGGCTGTTGTCGGCAGGTGAGGATCTGAGGCCAAGAGCACCAACACCGGCAATTTCAGAGGGTGATGAGTTCTCACACATGGATGCAGCTTCTATACTCCTGCCCCTGGCTTTTCCCTAGGGTCCAGCATTAGAGGAGGTATGGATAGGGCCTCATCTTGGTGAGCTTCCTTTTAGGGCCCAGAACTGAGAGCTGATGTGGAACACTGGAAAGGCATCCGTGAAAGGACATAACTGATTGCCTCCCACAAAGGTACCAACTCCACCAGAGCATAGGCTGACCTTGGGGAAACATTGTGGCTCTCTCTCCATCCTGTGTTTCCATGAAGCACAACCCAGAAAAGCAAGAGTTAGATTTGTCACCTAAGGCAAAGGAGACAAAAGCAAAAATAAACTGTCGGGACCCATCAAAATAAAATCTTCTAAACAGCAAAGGAATACATCAACAAAACAAAAAGACAATCTACTGAATTGGAGGAGATATTTGTAAATGACATATCTGATAAGGGGTTAGTATCCAAAATAAATAAAGAACATATAGAACTCGGGGCGCCTGGGTGGCTCAGTTGTTAAGCGTCTGCCTTCGGTTCGGGTCATGATCTCAAGGTCCTGGGATTGAGCCCCGCATTGGGCTCCCTGCTCAGCGGGAAGCCTGCTTCTCCCTCTCCCACTCCCCCTGCTTGTGTTCCCCCTCTCGCTGTGTCTCTCTGTCAAATAAATAAATAAATCTTAAAAAAAAACACATACAACTCAACACCCAAAAACCCAAATAATCCAATTAAAAATAGAAGACATGGATAGACATTTCTCCAGAAAAGACATATAGATGGCCAACAGACAGGTGAAGAGATGCTCAACATCATTCATCATTGAGGAAATGCAAATCAAAACCACTATGAGGTTATCACCTCACACCTGTCAGAATGGCTAAAATCAAAAACACAAGAAACAAGTGTTGGTGTGGATGTGGAGAAAAAGGAACCCTCATGCACTGTTGGTGGGAATGCAAACTGGTGCAGCCACTGTGGAAGACAGTATGGATGGTCCTCAAAAAATTAAAAATAGAATTATCATGTGACCCAGTAATTCTACTACTGGGGATTTACCCAAAGAAAATGAAATTAGTGAAAACACTAATTTGGAAAGATATATGCCCCGTATCTTGTTTATTACAGCATTATTTCCAATAGCCAAGATATGGAAGCAACCCAAGTGTCCATCGAAAGATGAATGGATAAAGAAGATATATATATATATATGTGTGTACACACACACACACACACACACACACACACACACATATCTATATCTATCTATCTATCTGTCTATCTATCTATTTATACCATGGAATATTATTCAGCCAAAAAAAAGAATGAAATCTTGCCATTTGCAAGGACACAGATGGAGCCAGAGTGTATTCTGCTAAGTGAAATAAGTCAGTGAGAGAAAGATAAATACCCCATGATCTCACTCCTATGTGGAATTTAAGAAACAAAACATGTAAGCAAAGGAAATAGAAAAGGGAGAGAGACAAACCAGGAAAGAGACCCTTAACTATAGAGAACTAACTGATGGTTGCCGAGGGTAGGGGGGCTTGGGGGATGGGTGAGGTGATGGGGATTAAGAAGTGTACTTGTGGTAATGAGCACTGGGCAATGTATGGAAATGTTCAATCACCATGTTATATACTGGAAACTCATGGAACTGTATGTTAACTATACTGGAAAAATATTTTTTAAAAATTTGGAACAATTTTAAAAAGGTGGACCATGGCTTGCTAGATTTCTTTGAGTTGACCTCATGCCATTGACCTGTGGTTGTATTCCTGGAAGCAAACATGGGCAGTTCGAGGTCATGGGTCAATGATGGATGATGTCCACAGTAGATGTGTGCAGTGGTGTTCAGTGGCATAGAAGCTGAGGTTGAGGAGAGAGAAACAGGCAGGCAGGGGAAGTGGTGCCCTGAAGCACCTCTTCACTTCTTCAGCACAGGTTCCCCCCTAGATCTTAGGAGCCAGAGACTTAGGAGGTCGCTGTAGCACTGATAAAGGCAATTGTCCACCTTTAATGTTTGTGGGTCCTGCCCCTGGGCTCCCAAGGAAGCGATGCTTTCACATTTACCAAGGTCAAAATGAATCCACAAAACCTCAATGCATGGGCTCTATTTCACCCCAAGCACACATTGGACATCTGCTTTATGAAAGAAAAGAACCCAAAAGGAGCATTCTGGAAAAGATAAGAAAAAGGAAGACACTTCCCTGGTTCCCATAACATTAAAGCCATACAGCCCTACATGTACTAGAAATTTAAGACCGGGAAATGCAGTGACTTTCTACAATGTCTTTTGTATAAAAATTTGTCACTTTTTATGTAAAAAATATATTTTGGTATATAACCCTTTATCAAAATTTCCTTTGTCATGACACTCTCTCCTGGTAAAGATTCCCTGTCCCATGCAGCTGTACTAATCAGTGCTCAGGTAAAACTCACAACCTTTTATTTTTTTTTTTTTTTGAGTTTGAGCGCCATGTGGGATGCAGAGATTACTTAAAAAGAAAATAATTGAAAAGAAGTAAAATTAAAAGAAAAATTTTAAAAATGTATATGCGTATCAGGAAATTTTATTACTCTCTACTCTCTCACATTGATATATTTACATTGTGTTACTTACACCATTAAGAGCACCTTAATTACTGTAGCTTTACGGTGAGGTTTAAAATTTAGTAAATTTCTCCAATTTAATTCTTCAAGGTTGTCTTGGCTATTTAGGTATGTTGATTTCCAAATACATTTGAGAATTAGCTTGTAAATTTGCCCCCAAACTGCCTTCTCCAGTATGAATCAGAATAATGCTGATTTGATGTTCCAACAAATTTGAGTGGTCTAGTCCATGAATGTGATATATTTTTTCCTAATTATTTAGTATCCTTTAATTTATTTCAGCAAGAGTTTTCAGGCATCTTTGTTACATGTGTCCTCATACATTTAATGAAGGTGGACATGAATCTCCACGCTGTTTATTGAATTTCATTTCCTTTTTTTAAAAATTTCATTTTCTAAATGCTCACTGCTAGTATAGAGAAATATAGTAGATTATTACATGAATGTTGCTGAGGTATAATTTAGGTACAGTAGACGGCATCCCTTTAAAGTGTACAATTAAGGCTGTACTTTCAGAGATCATTTCTTTCTTTCTTTCTTTTAATTTTATTTTATTATGTTATGTTAATCACCATACATTACATCAATAGTTTTTGATGTAGTGTTCCATGATTCATTGTTTGCCTATAACAGCCAGTGCTCCCTTCAATGCTGCCCTCTTTAATACCCACCACCAGGCTAACCCATCCCCCCACCCCCTCCCCTCTAGAACCCTCTGTCTGTTTCTCAGAGTCCATCGTCTCTCATGGTTCGTCTCCCCCTCTGATTTCCTCCCCTTCATTTTTCCCTTCCTACTAGCTTCTCTCTCTCTTTTTTATTATTTTTTAAAATTTTTTATTGTTATGTTAATCAACATACATTACATCATTAGTTTTTCATGTAGAGTTCCATGATTCATTGTTTGTGCATAACACCCAGTGCTCCATGCAGAATGTGCCCTCTTTAATACCCATCACCAGGTAACCCATCCCCCCACCCCTCCCCTCTAGAACCCTCAGTTTGTTTCTCAGAGTCCATCTTCTCTCATGGCTTATCTCCCCCTCCGATTTCCTCCCCTTCATTTTTCCCTTCCTACTAGCTTCTCTCTCTCTCTATTTTTTTAAACATATAATATATTATTTGTTTCAGAGGTACAGGTCTGTGATTCATCAGTCTTACACAATTCACAGCGCTCACCATAGCACATACCCTCCCCAATGCCCATCACCCAGGCACCCCATCCCTCCCACCCCCACCACTCCAGCAACCCTCAATTTGTTTCCTAAGATTAAGAATTCCTCCTATCAGTGAGGTCATAGGATACATGTCTTTCTCTGATTGACTTAATTTCACTTAGCATAATACCCTCCAGTTCATTTCTACAGTTTGTTACTAGAGAATTTTCTCTGAACGTGTAGAGGACCTGAAACCTCAAGGAGGAGGCACATTGTTCTCTCCTGAGCATGAACGTGATTTTAGGTGTTGTTTCCACAGCTGCCCATTGCCACTGATGATCGTTCTTCTCCTCCTTTGGACGGTAAGAGAGAGAGGATGCAGTGTGAGTGCTTTCTCAACAAATAAAAATTAAAAAAGATAAACTGTACAACTAAATGCATTTTCACAGATGTACATACAATTGAAACTACTGCTCCATTCAGGACACAGGGCATTTCTTCTACCTCACAGCTTCCCTTGGGTGGATCCATTGAAGTCTCTCACTGCCTTCACCCTCAGCCCCAGGCAACCACTGGCATCAAAGACGGCTTGATTTTTAACCACGTTATGGAAATGGAACTCTTTTATGCCTACATTCCTCCGTGCAGCCTAAGGATTCTTATATCTATCCATATTACTAATGGATCACCAGTTCAGAATTTTTCATTGCTAAGGAGTATTCCTCTGTATGGATATATTTGGTCTGTACATTCACCTATTTATGGCCATCTATGCAGTTTCCTGGGTTTGGCCATGGGGAATAAAGCTATGATGAATATTCATGTGCAGTTTGCTGTGTGGCCATATTGTGTAAATCCTTAGGAGAGGAATGGCCGTTCACGTGATTGGTAAATGTTTATCTGTGGTTCAGCTTTTCTCGGTGGTTGGACCATTTTTCATTCCCACAAGTGTATGAAACGTCTAGTTACTTTACATCCTCACCACATATGTTTTCGGTCTTCGTAATTTTAGCCACGGGGATGGTTGTGTAATGGTAACTCACTGTAGTATTAATTTATCTTCCCAATGGCTGAGTGTACCGTCGAAAACTGACCTCTGTGCTTCAGAGCCAAAATATAAGACGAAGACAGAGTTTGGAATATTGAGGAACAATAGCTTTATTGCTTTTCGGGGCACAGGGGGCTAGAACAGGCCAAGGCCCTCAAAAACTGTAAGTCCCCTCCCCCTGAAGGAAGGGGCGGGGGGGGTGTTTTATTTTGACAGAAATTGTGTGCATGCTGCCAGCCTCCTTCATCCTGTCTTTAGGGTGGTACCAGGCTCCTGAAACAAAAGGCTTAGAAGGGAGGAGCAGAGGTTTGCAGAAGAGAAGGAAAAGGTTACTTAGTTTAAGATGGAGCCTTGCAGAGACATTAGTGAATCCCTTTTGATTTATGTTCAACTTCATGCTTTTCAATGGTTTCAAGTGGAGCATCTTTTCAAGTGCTTTTTGGCCATTTGTGTATCTTCTTTTGTGAAGCATTTCTTCTTCAAGTCTTTTGACCAGGTTTCCTATTGCATTGTCTTATCAGACACAATATGTGTCAGAACATTACACTGAAAACTGCAGAGCACTACTTCCAGAAATTAAAGAACTAAATACATGGGGAGATAAAATTTGTGGTGGATTGGAAGACTCATTATGGTTAGAGGACAATTCTTCCCAAATTGATCAAAAGATCTAATACAATGCCAATCAACCTTCTAGCAGACATTTTAGTAAGTATTTCTAAGCTGATCCAAATGTTTATATGGAAATGGAAATGATCTTAAATTATCAAAGCAATGTTAAGAAGAAGGAGAAAGCGACAGACTTACATTGTCTATTCCAGAATTACTGTATAAACCTTTTGTGCAATTTAAAAGTGATTTGTCCGATTATTATTCAGTATAAGAGTTTCTGCGCATTCTCACTGCAGCTTGGAAGTTGCTTTACCCCTTTTTCACTGTAGCTACTTGATCTATACTTTAGCCAATAGTTCCAAAGTTTTTAAGTGGAGAGAGAATACTGAAGCTAGAAAGTATTTCACTTAACAGAGAGAAAGACTAATCCCTGATCATTAGGGCAAGGATGACCCTACAAGACTTAATGAACTCGCCTCTATTTTCCAGTTGGCCAAGACAAAGTGGGGAGCTACTGATACCAGCAGTTTCCTCTGCAGACCTTCATAGTGTTGACTGCTTTGGGTTTACATGGAACCTAGGTGTTGGCTGTGTCCTGAGAGGCTGAAATTGAGTTGAGGCCCAGGGTCCCTGGGTCAGGACAGGTCATCCAGCTGTTGGAAAACACGGAGGGAGACCAGGCCATCCCCAGGCAGCACTGGCCACTTCCTCCAAGGAATCCACCACCACTACACTTTTCATGACTTCTGGTAACTAGACTGAGAGCCCCACGACAATTGGGATAATGTTTTACTCATCTCTGTACTCATGACTCCTAGGACCAAACCAAGCACTGAGGAAGCTCTCGGAGACATTCCTTCATGGATCTGATAAAGGGGGTGGCAAATTTCTAATCTCAACTACATTCCTGTCCCAAATACATGCACGAATGCTCTCTGCTTTCTTCCAGGAGGCAACAAATACCCTTCCTTCCAGAGGAGCCTGCCCTACACTCTCAATGCCCCATGACACTCCCCTGTGGTGAGCTCTGATGAAGAGGGACTGTCCTCTTGGATTCCTCTCAATGGTTCTCTCAGTAGGAAGAGATGTCTTCGGCCTAGCCCCCTCCCCCCTCCATCCTCTGCACTGCCACCATACCCCAGGTTAGGAGAGCTACAACAGTTTTTAAAATGATTTTATATATTTATTTGAGAGACAGCGTGAGGGAGAAAGCAAGAGTGAGAGAGAGACAGAGAGAAAGAGAACAGCTGGGGAAGGGACAGGGGGAAGCAGACTCCACTGCTGAGCAGGGAGCCACCCCCCTCAATGGGGCTTGATCCCTGGAGCCTGGGATCATGACCTGAGCTGAAGGCAGGCTCTCGATGAACTGAGCCACCCAGGGGCGCTGAGCTACAAGATTTTGTTTGCATTCTTCCTCTCACTGCTTTGACCTCCTCTGTGAAATCTTATTGATGTCAGAATTCCAAGTTCATAACAGAGACTAAGGAAAATGAAACACTCAACACACGGTCAAGACAAAGGTGTGTAAAGTCTTTGACAACCATAAATTCAGAAGAATATAATTGGTATCACTGCCTCAGAGGCAAGGGTCTCCTAACCTGGCCCTTCCTGACCTTAGGGTAGAACTCTTTGTGGTAAGAATGGACAAGTCCAACCTTTATCCAAACATCACTGATCCCTCTAAGCCCACACTTACTTGGAGAACATCGACCGTGAGGGAGCTCCAAGGTCAAAGCTAGGGGTCTGGGGCAGAACCTCATGGTCACATCGTCCACCTCTTTTTTTTTTTTTAAGATTTTCTTTATTTATTTGACAGAGAGAGACATAGCGAGAGAGGGAACACAAGCAGGGGGAGCGGGAGAGGGAGAAGCAGGCTTCCCGCCGAGCAGAGAGCCCCATGCGGGGCTCGATCCCAGGACCCTTAGATTATGACCTGAGCTGAAGGCAGACGCTTAAAGATGTAGCCACCCAGGTGCCCCTCCTCCTCCTCCTCCTCTTGGAACTGGTGCTTCCCTGCAGTACAAACCAACCCCGATCCATTCCGTGGGGCTCCTCGGGAGGTGCACAGGTTCACCGTGGACAAAGTTACTCTCCTCGTTCTCCTTGCTCAGCTCAGGCTGCTCCTTGCAGAGTTGGATGCCGCTGTATGCATTCCTCAGTTTCCCCTGATTTTTCTGGACCCAACTTGTCCTTCTTCTTACCTCCTTTGGGCAACCACCTGCTCCACCATTGCCTTGTCCTTCTTTGCGTTATTCTCATCCTCCAAACCTGCTGATTTTCTGTCTCCCAAATGCTCCCTCTGTTCTCTGTTTTCAGTGTGGGCTCAGCTCAGGCTCCTGCAAGAGACACACAGTGAAGGGACCAAGTCAGGTCTCAGCTGCAGTCCCCAGGGCTGCTTCAAAGGCACCGCAGACCCTTGTGCACTCACAGAAACTGAGCAGGAAGGGACCGTGGAGAATTTGAATAACAACCTTATCTTACATATGAGGAAGCTGAGCGCAGAGAGATGAAGAGATTTTCCCAAACTCCTTCAGCACTTGATGGCAGCACGGCCCCCACACAGGACTTGGCTGCGAGCTTCCCTGTGGAGTCTCCTAACGTACCCTCTGGGAAGGCACATCTGAATTTCAGGGGACACTTAAATTAGAAGTTCAACTTAAAAATAAATACTTTTTAGGAGACTTTGGATCAAATGTAGATATTTCCACTGTTAAAAATACCAGAAATTCCTTCCTGGGGACAAATCTTTTTCCCAGGTATATAATTCTGTTACTTCTTTCCTTTACAAATCATTGGCTAAGATATTAGGATCACAAAAAAGGTATGCAGGGAAGGAGAAGTTCCTCTGTTACCTGTCCTGGTCTCCCAGCTTAAGTAAGAATTAAGTTTCACTGAGACATTGAATACGCATGGAGAACGGATATTGAAATGGAGACCCTTAAAGAAATATAAAGTATTAAGGCAGACAGTTTTTATGCATTTTAGACAAGGAGAAAATACATTTCTCAGGGATTTGGGGGAGTTTTAATTTAGAGAGTGTCTAGACCGAATTTAGAAACCCTGGTGAGAAGGATGTCTTTTTACTTCTTAGTACAGGGGGTGCCTTTTTCATATGGGAGATTGGTTTCCTGCTTTCAGGGAGACAGAGGAGGGTTTGAGTGTCCTGGTACCAGTTTCTTTTTGGGTAGCTTCAATTCAAAATAATCAATATTGTCGACCTCAGAGAGTCGGGGACCTGGGGTGGCGAAGGAACTGAGAAAAAGAGACTACCGCGGCGCCTGGGTGGCTCAGTTGGTTAAGCGGCTGCCTTCCGCTCAGGTCATGATCCTGGATTCCAGGGATCGAGTCCCGCATTGGGCTCCCTGCTCAGCAGGGAGTCTGCTTCTCCCTCTGACCCTCCCCCCCTCATGCTCACTCTCTCTCTATCTCATTCTCTCTCTCAAATAAATAAATAAAATCTTTTAAAAAAAGAAAAAGAGACGACAGTATAGCGAGGCACAGGGGACCCCAAGCAAACAGCCCGAGGTCCTGAGGTTTATTTTCCATAATCTAATATACCTTCTACAGTGATATAGTACTATAATGATTTACAGCAGGGGCTTAGTAAGGCGCATCTTCCACGTACACAGGGTTAGTCAAGTGAAGCAATGGCAGTGGAGAAGGAATAAAGAAATCTGCAACTGGCTGTGATCAATTAATTGTAAACAGCATTGTACTCGGTCTTTAACACAGGATAAGAAAACAAAAAAGGGAATGCACAGTGTGCTGTTACAGCTGGCTTCCTATCTACAAAACATCTTCTGCTGTGTACTTTAGATCAGACCACACACATCCCAAGGGCATTTCACTCTGATCCTTTCAGGTTATTTTTAACCCTGCAATCTCGAGTTTTCTCAGAGATCTTGGAGTCTGAATGAACATGCACCAGTGGTCGTTGTGGCATTCTGTTTCCCCCAAATATGCCATTGTGGTACATTTTGGGCAATCTGACCTTGGCGCCTATGGGTACTATGGTTTCTCTCCGCCTTGCTCATTACTCAGTGCCTATTTCAGAGAGAAGGCTAAACATATCATTCTTAGAAATACCAAGGTGGCTCTCTCGGTTCAGCGTCTGACTCTTGATTTCAGCTCAGGTCATGATCTCAGGGTCATGCGATTGAGCCCCAGTTTAGCCTTCATGCTCAGTGCAGTCAGCTTGGGATTCTTTCTTCCTCTCCGTCTGCCCATCACCCCTGCTCTAAATAAATAAATAATATTTAAAAAAGAAATACAAAATAAATCCCATGACCTTATGTGAAACTAATACAATGCCTATGTTAAGTGGACCAGATTAGTTTAAAAATTATTTTAAAGCGCACCTGGGTGGCTCAGTTGTTTAAGTGTCAGTCTTTGGCTCAGGTCAGAATCCCAGGGTCCTGGGATAAGCCCGTATGTCCAGCTCCCTGCTCAGTGGTGAGTCAGCTTCTCTCTGTTCCTCTTCCACTACCCCCACCACCGCTCCTGATATCTCAAGTACTCTCTCTCAAATAAGTAAATTAAAAAATTTTAAAAAGCAATGCAATGGTCCTCTCTGGAATCAACCCACACATAAGCATGCTTTCGTTTTGCTGCACCCCAGTCCCCCTTTCTCTTTATTACCTATCTGACCTACATCCTTCCCCCAGCGATGGAGACAGCTCAGATGCACTGCTTCACCTGGTGGTGGGGCCAAAGAGAAGTGCACACATGGTTAGAATGGGCTGCCTTGAGAGTCAGCCGAAACGTAGCTACAGGCAGTTAGAAACAAGCCTAAAGTACCATTAGGAATAAGCACTACAACATTTAGCGGTACAGATTTTAGGTGTGGTATTGATATCACCTTCCTTGTACAAATGTGTTTAGACTCAAGCATGAGACTATGGGATCAGACAAAATGAAAGAAAACTGTGTCAAGTGTGAAGATACTAAGTTACCAAAGTTATTCTGAGTTGTATAATTAGTTTGTCCCTTAGCCCCTCATTTCCACCTGCAGAACCTAGAAGACGTGCAACAGAGTCTCCATTTGCCATCAAAGTCAATCTGAGGACACAATAATTTAAACTGTTAACCCAAACTTTCCATTTTTTCTTAACCTGTGTTGAATACCAGGCATTTCGATTGCCCATTCCCATTTCCAGGGAGACTGCAGTGAGGACGGAGAATAATGTGGTGCATCCAGGTAACAGTCTGTTTCTTGGTCCGCTTCTGTGCTCAGCATGTCAACTTTTGTCTGCCAGTGGACCTCTAACCACACAGGGGAAACCCAACAAATATTAAAAGTGTAGGTTCTCTAGGTTAATCTACATTTAGGATTCTGTAGTGCTCAGAATGGCTCTTGAACTGCAAGGACCAAGGTAAATGCCCCCTCCTTACCTTAGGGGGAGTAATTCTGATTCCTGAAGCATGCACCTCTTCGTTTTCTATTTATTATTATTTTTTTTAAATTTCAGCTAGGCTCCATCACCTACGTGGGACTCTAATGCATGACCCTGAGATGAAAGTTGCAAGCTCTACTGACCGAGGCAGCATGCGTCCCCCCCAGGACCTTTGATGCAGGCAAATACCATGATTTTCATATTGGAAAAGTACTGCAAACTGTGGGACATGCCTTCAATCCGCTCCACTCCTTCTGGGCATGTTTCGTGAGTTCCGACTGTGTGCGAGTCCTCTTTCCCACCCACCCATAGAAGGGCATATACATGGAAAATGTGCCCATCCATAGAAGACCCTCTAGGATCCCAACCCAGATCCGCTGGGATCCCTGGGGTCTTTTCTGTGTTATGCTCTCCTGCTCTCAGTGTGTTTCTGCCTCTAAAGGCACCTGTGAGCAGGACTGCCCTGGGGCTCCTGGAGCTCCTTTGTACCCAGTCCCAGAGAACGGGGAGTACATGCCGTATATGACCACAGCCCCCATGTATCTCCCCTCCCCAAAGGCACTCAGCCTTTCACTAACAGGTGCAGCAGGGTGAAATCTCCATTCCTGGCCCAGGGGAGACTAACTCTGAAACACAAGTGTCCCCTAGGCTCTCCTAAACCTGTCAGGACAAAGCTCCCCCACAGCTGTTGCTGGAAATCACAACTTACACAGCAATGAACTCAAAATGGTCACAGATCTAAGTATAAGAGCCAAAACTATTGTGCAAGAGGACTACATGGGAGAAAATGGTCAGGAATTCACAGTAAGCAAAGAGTTCTAAGTCACTACGGCAAGAGCACGATACGTAAGAGAAAATTGAAGAAGAAGAAGTTTTTGCATCAAACATTGCCACTGAGAAAAGGAACAGAGAAGCCACTGATTAGGAGAAAATATTTGTGGATTAAATACCCAATGGGGACTCACGTTCACGAGAGACAAGAGGACTTTGAACTCACTCAATGGGCAGAAGCAACACACTCGTTTAAGCCAGTATAAGAGTCGAATACACATGTACCAAAGGAGACACATAAAAAGGTAATCAATGTTATTAGTAATATGTTATTATTTCTCAAAGAAATGCAAGGAAAACCAGGTACCATTTTACACCAACTAGTGTGCTTACGTCCCAAAGACGATACCAAGTGTTGCTGAGGATGAGCAGAAACTGGACCCTCCTATATTGCTGGTCGCAACGTAAAATATAACAGCTCCTGCAGAAGCCACTTTGAGAGTTCTTAAGAGTTCAGCACAAGCTTGCCATAGGACCCAGCCATTCCACAACTAGGAATCTATCTGAGAGAATAAAAACATATGTCCGCTCAAGTCTCGTCAGAAATGTTCCGGGCAGCGTTATTCACAATGGGCAAAAACTGACAGCAACACAAAGGGCCATCGGCTGGTGAATGGACAAACCAAATGTTTCCTATGTGTACCATGGCATCTATTCCGCAACAAAAGGCACAGAAATCTGATCCAAGCTACAGCATGGAGGAACCTCAAAAGGATGCTAAGTGAAAGAAGCCAGTCACCAAGAACTACAGACTGTCTCATTCGGCTTATGTAAAATGTGCAGAAAGGAGCAATGCACAGAGACAGAAAGCAAATCAGTGCTGCTTGGGGCTGGAGGAGGGAGCGGAGACTGTCTGCAGAGGGGCTGGAGGGAGTGTGGGAAGGTGAAGGAAGCCTCTGAAACACACTAGGGCACTAGCTGAACAACTCTGTCATTGTTGACAATGGGTGAAATTTATTGTATGTCAATTTCACTTAAAAAAAAAAGAAAGAAGGCGACCCTCGCACATCAGTGGGTCCTGGGGTCCCCAGGCAAACACTGCCTGGTGAGGGGCCACATCCTGGAGTCCCAGCAGGTGGTGGCTCAGAGCCTGGTTTCTGACCTCCCAGCTGGAGTCAGGGGTTCAGTGACTGTGCCTTCAGTCTCAGGCCCTGGCAGTTCCCCTGGAATCCACCAGGCGGCAGACTACTTAAGGGAACAGACCTTCAGGTGGCCCAAGGACACCAGGGGGAAGCAAGCAAAGATAGGGCACCAGCTGGCTGGAGATTCCTAGAGGAAGTGAAGGCTGCAGGACCCAAGGAAGCTGCTGGCAAGATCTGGATGGATCTTAAGTAGGTTTGGTCCCCTGGGTGGGCTCTAAGCACTAAGCTTTAGGTTAACATCCAAAGGTTCCCTTTGATGCTCCCTCCTGCAGTGGCACTGAGGCTCCCCCCGTGGAAGCTCAGCATAGGGAAAAGAACCTGTGCTGCTATTCACCTTCTTCTGAGTCGAAATGGAACACTTGGGCTGCGTTTAGGGGAATCTGCCCTTTTCTGGCCCTCTATGTAGGGCCAGCTCCTGGGTGCTGAACCATCCCTGCAGGAGGCTAGAAGAGGCACTCTGGTCCTTCACATTGGAGCTGGGCTTGCAAAGAAGGGTTCCTGCTAATCCATATTTCCCTGGCCCTGGCTGAGCATCCTGGTCCAAGATCAGGGGCTGCAGTGGCCTAAAATAGGGACTTCCTACATGTCACTGCTCCTCTCTGGAAAGTCCAAAGGCGGCCCATGGTAGTGGTGGGGGGAGGGGAGGGCATAGAAACCTATACTCTGTCAAAACATCATCCACAGTGAAGATTTAAAAACAATGTTAGAGGACAGATCTCATATTATGTAGTCGGTGGTGCAGTAACAGCTCTGCGAGGTGAAAGAGGGTAGCTACACTAGTAATCAGCCTAACATAATTTATAGAGTCGTCCAATCCCTGTGTTGCCATGTGAAACTGATCTCA
Source organism: Eumetopias jubatus (assembly GCF_037043125.1). Taxonomy (NCBI): domain Eukaryota; kingdom Metazoa; phylum Chordata; class Mammalia; order Carnivora; family Otariidae; genus Eumetopias; species Eumetopias jubatus. The sequence continues at coordinate 1,968,854 of NW_028274838.1, read as the reverse complement.
CATGGGGAATCAGTTATGACTCAATTGTTTAAAAACCTGAAGGTGAGGGGAAAACATTTGAAAACGAAGCAATAAAACTATAGTTGACTGGGGAACAACATGGCTTTGAATTTTAGTGAACAATGTCGGTCCACTCATGGGTTGATTATTTTTTTTTTTTTTTTACAAATACAGTCTAGTACAAATGTAGAAATACATTTTCTCTTCCTTATGATTTTCTCAATGATATTTTCACTCTAACTCACTGTATCAAAAGAATAAAGTACATAATTCAAGTAACCCACAAAATATGTATTAATCAACCGTTTTTGTTATCTGTAAGACTTCAGTAGGTTATTAGTAGCTATGTTTTCTGGGACTCAAATGTTATACAAAGATTTTCAATTGTGGGACTCTGTACCCCTAACCCCCAGGTTCTTCAAGGGACAATTTGTATCTGGATTTGCAAATGACATACTCCTGTATACAGAAAAATACCAAATACACACACACAGAAACCACGACTATTAGAGTCCATAACCTATTTCAGCAGAGTTGCAGCGTACAAGGCAGACAAATCAGGTGTTTCTATAACCTAGGAATGGACACCGGGAAAGTCAATTAAGAAAAAGATTCCATGGACAACAGCACCCACCCAAATGGTATCGAAGAATAATTGAGTCAAGGAGGCACAAAACCTGTACACTGAAAACTACACAATATTGCTGCAAGAGATTAAGGAAGACCTCAACAAGTGGAAAGACATCCTGTGTTCATGGATTGGAATGGTTAAGGTGGTTCAGAAGGCAACAGCAGGATCTGCAGATTCTTTTGGATTCCTATTGAACGTTTTTCTTCTGCCTTCCCTAATCACCATCAGCCCCTTGCAGTACATTTCCTTTCAGACATTGTGGTTTTCATCTCTTCATGTGAGATTGGGTCCTTTTTTTTTTTTTTTTTTTAACATTTTCCATGTATCTGCTGAATGTTTTCACCAATGGGATGCAGTTAGAACAAATGCTTTCTTGTGCTCTGGTGATTCCCATCTTGCTGTCAGCTCTGGGTCATTTTCAGATGAGTGATCCATCTCTTCAGGAGGGCTCATTTCCCCCCTTTGTCTGCATACCTCAAACTGTTGGATGGAACGCCAGACACTGTGAATGTTACCTTGCTGTTTGCTGGATATTTTTGTGTTTTCTATAATATTGAGCTTTGTTCAGGGATGCACTGAAGTTACTTGGAAACATTTCTGCTGTTGCTTCAATGCATAGTTCAGTGGCCCAGAGCAGGGCTCCGTGGAGGACTCACCATGAGTTCCAGGTACTGTAGCAAGCCCTCCCCCTGTCTTCCACCCTATTCCTCACAAATTAAGAGGGTTACTTTTGCTTAGTCTATCTGTTGGACACAGGCACTATTCCCAGCACCGTGTGAGCACCAGGCCCTGTGGAAAGGATTACCCCCTGACTTGCTGTCCATGCCTCCCCAGGGCCCCTCCACAGCTCTGGCTAGGTGACTTCCTGCAGCTCTGTCCTCCCTGAGACTCAGTCCTGGGTTCTCTCAGATCAGTGTCCTCAATTCCAGGAGCTCCATGGGGCTCCTATTCAAGTTCCCCTCCCCCCAGTGCCTTGCTTGGAAACTCTCTAGAGCCAGTACCTCTGAGCAGCTCTAGGGCTCTGCTCACCATTGTGTTGCCATGTGTCCGGGATGGCTGTCCCCTTTGCCTGATGCCCAGGATCTTGGAAATCTCCACTTCGCGCATCTTGTGTGACGCTGTTGCTCTTTTGTTTAATTGTTTCTGGCAGAAGAGTAACCCGTTGCTGAGTCCCAGTTGGTGTGGCTCCCCTAAGTGAAAATCAAAGTTGGAAGACCCTCAGTTGTAGATTCTGAATAGAGGCCTTTAGGGAGTAGAGAAAAAAAACACCAGCTCTGGTGAAAGCCTGAAGCCAGAAACCCCTTCAAGCTCAGTTTGACAAAGCAATGCAGGTACATCAGTAGGGACAGTTTTGGCTTGAGCCCAAGAGCTGCAGAAGGCCCACGGCCCTTTGTCCTAGAGCTAACCTGCTGTTTGGGAAAGGTCTGTGGTGCCAAACACAGCGGGTTCTTTGTGAGTAGACAGAGGTGCCTCTTTAAAAGCCTGTCGGGGGCATCTGGCTGGCTCAGTCAGGAGAGCAGGGGAGTCTCCATCTGGCTTCATGAGCCCTATCCCTACTTTGGGTGTAGGGATTACTTCAACAAATAAACTTACAATAAATAAACAGTACATCAAGCCGGACCCTCTCTAGTCTCGGAAGGGTCCTCTGGAGCAAGGCTATACTAGGTAGGCTACCAAGTGGCCTAATCAAGGATACGGAGTCTGGGGATTGGGTGAGGCTTTGCAGGGTGCCTGGGGGGATAGGTGGGGAGGGGAGGGAGGAAGGAGAAGGGATGCAAACCCCTGTTCCCTGGGGAATGAAAAGAAAGCACCTTTGCTGGATCAGGGACTGCAAACCACATACTGAAATATAAGCAGAGAAATTGCTCTGCGAAAAACAGAAAAAACCCCGACAGCCAAGGTGGGATGTATGACCAGTGGACAGAAACTGTCCTGCATGCTTTTGATTGAGAAACAGCCAAACCCAGATTCTCAAGAAAGCAGCCCTTAAAAGCAGAGGTGTTTTCTTCAGGGTCCTGGTGTCCCCTGAGTGAGCTTCCTCTTCAGCCCATGTCATCAGCCAAAGTCATGGAAAAGACAAAACAAACAAACAGAAAAATGAATAAGAAAACAAAGGCTATTCTTAAACAACCAACAACAGGTGAAAGAGCAAAAGCAGCCCCCCACTGCCACTGCCACAAATAATGCAGAGGAGTTGTCCATACTCGGGGAAATCGCGGGGGTCAGCATGTCCCTGGTATGATGGAAGGGCCTCCCCTGGGAAAACCACCTGCTTGATCCCGGAGTCTCCCCTGCCGGGTAAGTGTGACTCCCTCCGCCTCCGCCCCACACCAGTCTCACCCCCCTTCCACCGGACACACAGGCTCACTCGCCTAGGCGCACCCCAACACCCTCGGCACCCACTCCTGTCGCAAGCATCCTCACCCTCCACACGACGCTTCCGAATAGGATGGACGCAACAGCGCTGCTACCTCCTCAGCCCCACGAATTCTAAGTTGCAGAACCCCACCGCCATGTTGCCTGGTTTGCATCAGACACGCCCCGTCCGTGAAGTCAAGGGCTTCGCCTCAGTCCCCAACCCCACCCCATCTCCCTGCCCCCCAGCTCCCCTCCCAACTTGGATTTCAGTACTGGTGTTCCTCCTTCTCCTCCTCCAGTCCCCCTTCCCCTTCTCCCTTCCCGTGCCCTGGCTTCCTTCCTCACCTGCCCAGTCTCCTCTGTCTCCTGAATTGGTTACCACTCTTTCCTCTCCCTGCAGCTATGGCCCCCCAAACCCTACACAACCCCCCCCACCCAGCCCAGGGAAGGCTGTGCCAGCCAGAGAGAAACATGAGGGAGGACTTTCCAACAGCCCGCGAAGAGCAGATACAACTCTCTCTTGCTCTCTCTAGCTCTCTCTCTCTTTCCCTTCGGACCCTGGTTGGAGGACACCGAGTGCCATGGCTGCACCTGTACAGTTCAAACCAGTCCCCACAGCCTCCCCCAGGCCTGGACACTGCGGGGGGGAGGGGAGGACCAAAAGTCCGCAACCCCTGGGCCCTCGGGCTGACACCAGCCCACAACACTCCACACGCTGAACACATCCCAGGGCCTGCTTCTTCCCCAGGAGGGCTCCTAGGACAGGGACGGCGCGCCCCCTCGTGGCTTCGCGGGGAGACGCCCAAGGATCCCGCTGTTGAGGGCAGGGCCAAAGGGGACCACTGCTTCTGCTCCCTTAAACCAGGCTCAGCGTTCTCAGCAGGGGGTTAGTGGGGTCCCAGGCTCCCCACTCGGCCACCGCCTGCCCTCCCTCCACCGCTGGGCGCTTCCCCCTGGAGGGGATTTCTGCAGTCAGGTCGGCCTTTGGAGGGAAAATAGCCAGGTCTGGAAAACTAAACAGACTACTTTGAAGAGATTTGGGCAATTGTATGGTCATGGATGGAGCGCCCTAGGGTTCTGATTTGCCTTGTCTTGCTTGCGCCTTGAGGTAGTGGTTTACTTTTCCCGGAATGTTTAAATTAGAAAAGATTGGAGGGTGGAGAGGGGGCGTCCAACTTTAGTTGTCACCTGAGATCAATAGTGTGCTGCTGGGTAGAATAATGCCCCCTCCCTAGGAGCTGCCCAGGCTAATGCCAGGAACCTGTGCACATGTTCCATCCTGCAGCAAAAGGGACCCTGCACAGGTGCTTATGTTAAGGACCTTGAGATGGGGAGATGATCCTGGATTATCCAGGCGGCGCCCTGCAATGACAAGGGGGTCTTAAAACACAAAGAGGCAGAGAAGAGGTCAGAAGGAGGCTGTGTGAGGAGGACTCTGCCTGCTGGGGCTGGGGCTGGGGCTGAGCATGGAGGAGGGGCCTCTAGGAGCTGGAACAGGCAAAGAGACACACTGCCTGCTTAACCTAAAAAATAGCGCCAGGTATTTTACCAGCCAAATTGGGATTCCTGGGGAATAAAAGGGAAAGGTGATGTGGGACAACCAGCTGGTCTGAGGAAAGTCACCTAACCAGAGCTGTGCAGGGTCCCTGGTGTGGCTTGCAGTGAGGTCCTGCTCAGGGCCTCCATGGGAGGAAAGGCCAGCAAGTCAGGGGGCAATCATTTGAAAGCAGTAGAGGGAACAGGACCTGGAGCTCTCCCAGGCAAAATGGCCCCTAATCAGGAGCCAGATCCGTCATCGGAAAATAATCCAGAGCTGACACATGTGAGAACCGCCAGAGAAGGATATGAAAGCTTTTAGTATAAGTTTTCCATCAGTTGTAAATGTTAAACCGAGAAATAGAAAATATAAACAACACCCTCTCTATCTTTAAGAGATGAAAACTACAACGTCTGAAAGGAAATATACTACAAGGTATTGACAGAATTTAGAAAATGCAGAAGAAAAATTTTTGATAGAATTGTATTGACTCTGTAGATCTATTTGCATAGTATTGCCATATGAATGATATTAAATCTTCCAATGCATGCATACAGTTGTTTTTTTCCCCCCATTTGGTCTTTCATCTCTCGCAGAACCATTGCTTCTTATGCTTTTCAGTGAACAAGTCTTGCTCTCCTTGAATGAATTTACACCTGACACTTTTACTGTGTTGTGTGCCATTGTAAATAGAATTGCTTTCTAAATTTCCTTCTCAGATTGTTCATTGCTAGTGCATAGAAACACAACTGATTTTGTATATATGGTACCCTGCAACTTTACGGAATGAGTCTATGGACTCTAATATTTTTGTGTGTGGATGATTTGAGGTTTTTCTATCTTTAGGAGCATGTCCTCTGTAAATAGAGATACAGGTTGACCCTTGACCAATGCGGAGTAAGGATGGTGACTCTCAAGATCAAAAACCTGTGTATAGAGGCGCCGTGAGGGGCGGTAGCAGCGGCGGTGGTGGTGATAGTGGCGGTAGCTGTGAGGGGATTCCGGGAAGATGGTGCTGATTAAGGAATTCCGTGTGGTTTTGCCATGTTCTGTTCAGGAGCAAAGTTCCTGCATTCGTCAGGATGATTGCTCCGGAGGGCTCCTTGGTGTTTCACGAGGAAGCCTGGAACGCATACCCCTACTGTAGAACAAACCATTATGCCTCAGTTGTAACGAGTGTATATATGAAAGATGATTTCTTCATTAAAATTGAAACATGGCACAAACCAGACTTGGGAACATTAGAAAATGTACACGGTTTAGATCCGAACGCATGGAAAACTGTTGAAATTGTCCGCATAGATATTGCAGATCGAAGTCAAGTTGAACCAGCAGACTACAAAGCTGATGAAGACCCAGCATTATTCCAGTCAGTCAAGACCAAGAGAGGGCCTTTGGGACCCAACTGGAAGAAGGAGCTGGCAAACAACTCTGACTGTCCTCAGATGTGTGCCTACAAGCTGGTGACCATCAAATTCAAGTGGTGGGGACTGCAAAGCAAAGTAGAAAACTTCATTCAGAAGCAAGAGAAAAGGATATTTACAAACTTCATCGCCAGCTTTTTTGTTGGATTGACAAGTGGAATGATCTGACAATGGAAGACATTAGGAGAATGGAGGATGAAACTCAGAAAGAACTAGAAACAATGCGTAAGAAGGGTTCTGTCCGAGGCACGTTGGCTGCTGATGTCTAGATGAGTCCCCTGTAGGGTCAGAGACAATATGAAACTGTTTACGTAATCAAGGTCAAGTGAGGGGAACAAGTGCAGCCAGTGATGAGTGAAGAAGGATCTGACCAGTATCTGGCAGTGCTGACGTTTCCCAGATGTGTGCTTGTGATGACATACTCACAGGTTCCCAACCACCTGTGTGTGTGTGTGTGTGTGTGTGTGTGTGTGTGTGTGTCTGTGGCTGCATATAAAACACATGTAGAGCTACAGATCAAGATACACACACTTGTGTATATATGTACATACAAACATACTGAAAGGATTAGTACAATTTCTCCAAAGTACTGTACCTATCTTCAAGAATGTTTGGTTGTCTGACTCAGTTGCCTTAGGAGACAATGGCTCCGACTCCAAATCGGAAGTAGGTGTCCACTCCCATCAGTCTGTAAGCCTCGGGTCCTGATTCTGCAACAGAATCTGTAGTCCTTTGTGTCAGCTTCATACCCCCAACAGAGAGTAAATGATCTTTGGTTAAAGTAAAGATTGGTGTGTGTAGCATATTTATGTTAACTCTTTAGGCACTGAACTTAACATCCTGTCAGGTAAAGCTCGCGCAGCTGTGTGACTCACAAGGTCACATTCCCAGTGGCTCAGGTGACATGTCTCAAAGAAACCAAAGCATCCACTCAGTATTAGGTGTCTCTCCTAAAGTTCACTCTTGAAGGGCAAAAATGTGGCTCACAAACAGCTTGAAATGTGTTTGATAAATGTTTGTCTCATAGTTTTTTAAAGTCCAATTACCCAAATGACTTTCAGGACGGTTTGTTGTTTTTGTTTTTCCCAATGCTCTGCCTTTTTGACAGGACCCACGAGTCAATATACACATAGATTTATTCCAATTTGTTTATAATGAACCAGTCATTGTGTACATGACATATAATTCTATACATTCCTTCTTTTACCTGTTTACTTTCAGATGTTGAGATGATGGGAGGTTACTTGCCTCTTCCACTGACATCCTGAATTACAATTCTGCTCTCTGTTTAAAAAAAAAAAAAAGGCTACTTTACCTTGTTATTCATCAAAGTCATCATAGGAGGTGTTTAAATCTGCATTTGGGGGGGCATCATTCCTTTTGAAAGATTTTATTTATTTTGGAGATAGTAAGTGTGAGCTGGGAGAACAGAGAGGAGGGAAAGGTAGAAAGAAACTAAGTAGACCCTGTGCTGAGCATGGAGCCGAATATGGGTCTTGACCCCACTACCACGACATCATGACCCGAGCTAAAACCAAGAGTCAGACCCTTAAGTGCCCGAGCCACTCACGCACCCTTGGTGTTTCTAAGAATAGAAAAGTCATTTTTCGCTCAAGCAAATAGAGGGTAATCTGTGAAGAATGATTGCAGATCATGGACTAAATATTTAGTGTCCAATGAATCCAAAATTTTGCTAGACATGTTTTCCCAAGATTGTGTAAAGTTACTATGAGCCAGCTCACCGGCAACTTCCAAAGCCCCAAACCTTTTTCTCCAAGACCTAGGGCATACTGTCACAAACTCAACCCAGCCCCTTCTTGAACCACATTTCAAGTGATCAGTTTTCTTGCATGACCCAACAGGCAGAGCAACTTTCCAGCTTGTTATGGGCATTAAGGGTCTCCCGTTTCTGTTACCAATGGAAGTAAGTGGTTTGCTTCATTATTTGGCATCTAGAGCCATGATTAGGGTCAAGTTTGTCTCCCCAGAAGTCATTAGGTGCTATTAAATGCAGTAACTTTCCTCCCACTACACTACACTTGACCCCACTCATGTATAATATTCCCTAAAACTTCACTTTCTGAGTAGATCGTTACTCTTTTTATTCAAGGCCCACCCAGGCAGCATTATTAAGATTATTATTAAAATCATGTGGCTTCAGATGCAAGGGTCCCCTACCCTGGCCCTTCCTGACCTTAGGGCACAACTATCTGCAGTAAGAATGGACAACTCCAACCCTTATCCAAACATCACTGATCCCTCTCAGTACACACTTTCTTGGAGGACACCTACAGTGTGGGTAGCTCCAAGTCGGAGCTAGGTGTCTGGGGCAGAGCCTCATGGTAACATCCTCCTCCTCTTGGAACCGGTGCTTCCCAGCAGCATAAACCACCACAATCCATCCTCTGGGGCTCCTCGGCAGGTGCACAGTTTCACCATGGACGAAGTTACTCTTCCAACCTCTTTGCCTAGCTCAGGCTGCTCCTTGCAGAGTTGGATGCTGCTGTATACATTCCTCAGTTTCCCTGGATTTTTCTGAAATCAACTTGTCCTTATTTTTACCTCCTTTGGCAACCACCTGCTCCACCATTGTCTTGTCCTTCCTAGGGTTATTCTCATCCTCCAAACCTGCTGATTTTCTATCTTCCATCTGCTCCCTCCGTTCTCTGTTTTCAGTGTGGGCTCAGCTCAGGCTCCCGCAGGAGACACACAGGGAAGGGACCAAGTCAGGTTTCAGCTGTAGTCCCCAGGGCTGCTTAACAGGCACCTCAGACCCTCCTACACTCACAGAAACTGAGCAGGAAGGCACTTTGGAGAATTTGAATAACAACCTCACCATACAGGAGAGGAAGCTGAGGCCCAGAGACGTGAAGAGATTTTCCCAAACACCTTCAACACCTAGTGGCAACGGTGCCCCCACACAGGCCTTGGCTGCAAGCTTCCCTGTGGAGGCTCCGGAACACACCCTCGAGAACCCCACATTTGAAATTCAGGGAACACTAAAATTAAAAGTTCAGCTTAAAAATAAAAAATTCATTTTCAGGAGACGTTGGATCAAATGTTGGTATTTCCACTGTTAAAAACAAGGCCATTCTGGGGTGCCTGGGTGACTCAGTCATAAAGCCTCTGCCTTTGGTTCAGGTCAGGATCCACAGGGTCCTGGGATCGAGTCCTGGATCGGGCTCCTGCTTGGCGGGAAGCCTGCTTCTCCCTCTCCCACTCCCCCTGCTTGTGTTTTCTCTCTCGCTGTGTCTCTCTTGGTCAAATAAATAAATAAAATCTTAAAAAAAAGGCCTTTCTGGGGACCAATCTTTTCTCCCAATTATATAATTCTGTTACTTATATTAGCTTTTCCATCACTGGCTCAGGGATTAGGATCACAGAACACAAAAGTATTAAATAATACTTACCATAGTCACAAATAAAAGGCACTTCAATGATTATCTATAAAATATCTGACTCCTGTGCTAAAGTTCTCTTTCCTGAGAGCTGGCACTGGGTCTGCCTGCTCACCCCATGTCCCCCGTGCGTCCGAGAGACTGCCAGGTGAAACATTCAGTAAATACTTGTGAAGCAGATAGATAAAATTTACCAGCAATAACGAGCTTTTACTGATCTCCAGTCCCAACCATCTTTCCATTCAAACCCAATCCCGGTTCTGGGCTGAAGCAATAGAAGCACAGCCTTCAGAAAAGCAGTCCAAGATGCCAATAGCAGCTTCACCACATGTCCCATATGCTTTTGTGGATCACTTAATTATCTCTTTGAGCATATTTATCTCGTGTATGATAGAGAATGTAGAATATAACTTCGAGAAGGCAGCATGGACCACTGGAATGTTAGACGGGAAATGGGGTATCATGCAGCAGACAGGGGTCCCATCCCTGGGCACCAGCTGCAGAGCTAAAGAACACCTCCATCAGAGTCACTGTGTGCCTCTTAGAATGCCCTGGGGATAAGGCCCACAAATCTGCATTTCTGACAAAAGCTCCAAGGAGATTCTCACGTATGGATAAAGCCTGTTTTAAACAAAGAGCCGAGGATGGAGACTCTGAAAGACCCAGTGCTCACACCCTTCACCCAAAGTGGCTTTCAATGGAGAATGGGGACATTTCTGGGAAGGGCTCCTACTTAATCTGTGTCCTGCTTCCATGATTTGGGTTTTTAGGCCCTCCGTTTGCCTGTAGGTTTCCTCCTCTGCTCTAATTGCTGGGGAATGTCAGCCCTCATGGGGGTCGTTTCTTTATGAAGACCTCTGTCATTTATTCTCCTCCTGGAGAAGGGACAGCGGAGATCAGGTCTGGGGTTCCACAGTTCTAGCATTCCTCCTAAGCTACCTGGCTAAGCTGAAAGCATCATGACAGATCGAAATGAGGTCAGAGAAGAGGATCCCAGAGGAGTGAGATGCTGAGGGCAGGCCCTCTTCGGAGAGAGAACCACTACAAGGTCACTATCAGACCTGTTCAGGTGGGGGACGACTTACTGACCAATTCCGTGAGCAGAGAACCCACCCTCGTCATTCCAAACTCCTGAGCCAAAGGACTGCAAGATAACACATGTTGGTTGCTTTAAACCACTGCTTTTCTAATTGTTAATATGCATCAATAGAGAACTAGTTCAGATGCTTATCTCTACTTCCCCGGGTTTTTAATGTTTAGAAACATGTATGCTAATCTCTACCAAGGAAAAAAATTTGAGAATGCACTGGGAGGGCGGGTAGGCGGGTGGGGGCGGAGCCACGGCCAGAAGTAGAATAGTGGAGGCAGTGGAAGCTCTGGCAGCTCAGGACTGAGAGCAAGTCAGAATTACCCTGATGCTTCAGATTCTCTTCAGTTTCTCCTCTCATTCGGTCTGCAGTCTCAGTTCATTTGAGGAGCAACACTGGTGTTACCGCGGGGGCATTTAATAAAGAACTTGGTCCTGTACAGAAACTCATCGTGGACAAGATTAGAGAATACAGAACTAAGCTACGGGCATCTGGAGGACCCATTGATACTGGCCCAGAGCACCAGCAAGACCTAGGGAGGGAGCTTCTGAAGCTTAAATACACATATGGTAAATCAGACATGAATACGTTCCCGGAATTCACATTTGAAAATCCTAAATTTGAAGTCATCGAGAAGCCACAGTCCTGGAAAACCCATGTAAAATTTATTTGGAAATTTCACCTAGATTAGTTGTACAACTGGATCAGAATAAACAGTTCTCAACTGTCAAATGTTCTTTTGAATTCTGATTCCAAATAAATTATTTGGTGATGTTGGATGTAGAAAAAAAAAAACACAAAAACCCAATAACCACAGTAAACATCTGTTCCTCACCTTCACGTAATGTTCGTTAGCCCTTGTCACATGAAGGACACCGTGAAGGGCATTTCCTATCTACAAGAGGTTCTTTCTAACACCCTCTTCCTGAGACCATGAGGTGTGTTCTTTCTGGCCGCAAGGAATAAAAACCCCAACTTGCTTCATGGGAGGTACGTTCCTATTGATTTAGCTTAAGGGAATTACCGTCAGCTAAGGTTATGATAGGTCTCAGGGATCAATTTTTCACTCATGTGTGGTGGCGGATTTCCCAAAAATGACGTACTTTTTCAAGGTAAGATTGCCCCCTGTACTTCATCTTTTCTTATCCCTGCTGTCTTCCTAACTATGGGAAATTGTATAAAACAAAATAGTGATATAAAACAATATACACAATATACACAAAACAATAGTGTATAAAACAAAAACAAGATAGACAGGGTTTGGGATTTAATAAGAGCTGTTGGGGCACCTGGGTGCCTCAGTAGGTTAAGCATCTTCCTTCAGCTCAGGTCATGATCCCAGAGTCCTGGAATCCAGCCCCACATTGGGTTCCCTGCTCGGTAGGAAGCCTGCTTCTTCTGCACCCTCTGCTGCTCCCCCTGCTTGTGTTCTCTCTCTGTGTCTCTGTCAAATAAGTAAGTAAAATCTTAAAAAAGATAATGAGAGCTGTTATAATCCTGAACTTCTGGGGAATTGATGACAAGGACCCCAGGGTAGCAGGGAACAATGGCTTTGGGCTTTTGGAGTTGCAAATGGGCATGTGCCAAAGAACAATACATGGTTTTGGGAGATACCTTAGCAACAATTTTGGCCATAATGGCCACAAAATCCATCATCCACCAGTCACTCTGTACACAGGTTATCCAGGTTTAATTTTGGCGAATGGCAACTATTTCAAGAAAGACCAGATAATTGCATAAGAGCACATCCAACAAATATGGGGATGATGTAAAAGGTTGCATTGCCAAATCAGGCGCCACTAATCATAAGTCTTACCCAGGATCAAGTTTTACTCACATTTTCAAAGGGAAATTGTGAGGTACCTGCAAAGCAACTGAGACCACTAACACTAACTGCAAGAACCGATTTCCCACATGAGGACACGCTCTGACCCAGGCAAAACATACATGGTCTCTAAATGTTGTGTGAGGTTACCACACAAAGTGGAACTCTTTGGGTTGATTTCCCATGGCTATGCTTACATAGCTGAGGTGACTTTTTCTAGCGAATAAGGCCATATTAATCCACAGATTCTTAGTTTGTTTCCCTAAATAATTCTATACACACCAAATCACCCTCCTGAAAGCATGCCAGGGACGGGCCTTCCCAACATTCACCACCATTTGGGTGTTCACCAACAGATTCGTCACGAGATGTTTACAAGGAAAATTGACCAGGACACTTTCTTCCCTCCCTCCTTCCCCCTTTCTTTTTTGTCTGTCTTTCTTTGTCTCTTTTCCTTTCTTTCTTTCTCTCTCTTTCTTTCTTTCTTTCTTTCTTTCTCTTTCTTTCTCTTTCTTTCTTTCTTTCTTTTTTTTTCTTTCTTTCTTTCTTTCTTTCTTTCTTTCTTTCTTTCTTTCTTTCTTTCTTTCTTTCTTTCTTTCTTTCTTTCTTTCTTTTCTTTCTTTCTTTCTTCTTTCTTTCTTTCCGTCCTTTCTTCCTTCCTTCCTTCCTTCCTTTTTCCTTCCTTCCTTCCTTCCTTCCTTCCTTCCTTCCTTCCTTCCTTCTTTCTTTCTTTTTCTTTCTTTCTTCCTTCCGTTCTTTCCCTTCTTTCCTTTTTTTTCCTTCCTTTATTCTTTCTTTCTTTCTTATTTCCAGGCCAGATCCACTGAAGGGAAATGACCAAATGAAAGAACACAGTTTCCCTTCTTTTGCACACATTGTTTAAGTGGAGCTTGTAAATCAGCAAGAATCCAATAATTTCCCTAGGAAAATATATGCAGGGAAGGACAAGTTCCTCCATTACCCTTCAAGGTCTTCCAGCTTAACTAAGAATTAAGTTTACCTGAGATATTGAATATGCATGAAGAACTGATATTGAAATTCAGACCTTTAAAGAATAGAAACTATTAAGGCAGACATTTCTTATACATTTTAGACAAGGAGACAATACATTTCCAAGGGACGTTTGGGAGCTCTAATTTGGAGTGAGTTCTATGCAGAATTCAGTCCCTCTGCTTTAAAGGCCTTGGTGAGAAGGATGTCTTTTTACTTCTTAGTACAGGGGATGCCTTTTTCATAGGGGAGATGGGTTTCCTGCTTTCAGGGAGACAGAGGAGGGTTTGAGTGTCCTTGCAGCAGTTGCTATTCAAATAGCTACAATTCAAAATAATCAATATGCCATTGTGGTACATATTGGGCAATCTGACCTTGGCCCCTATGGGTACCATGGTTTCTCTTAGGCTTGCTCATTACTCAGTACCTCTTTCAGAGAGAAAGCTAAACATATTATTCTTAGAAATACCAAGGGGCATCCAGGTGGCTATGTCGGATAAGCATCTGACTCTTGATTTTGGCTCAGGTCATGATCTCAGGGTCGTGGGAACCCCACGTTTGGGCTCTATGCTCAATGCAGAATCTCCTTGGGATTCTTTCTCCCTCTCCCTCTGCCCGTAATCCCTGCTCTAAATAAATAAATAAATAAATAAATAAATAAATAAATAAATAAATAAATAAATAAAATCTTTAAAGAAAAAAAATAAAAAATAAATACCATGATCTTACCTGAAACTAATGTAACGCTGTATGTTAAGTATTCCAGAAATTTTTTAAAATTATTTTAAGGGTCACCTGGGTGGCTCAATTGGTTAAGTGTCAGTCTTTGGCTCAGGTCAGGATCCCAGGGTCCTGGGATAAGCCCCATGTCCAGCTCCCTGCTCAGGGGTGAGTCTGCTTCTCTCTTACTCTCCCCCTCCCTCCACCACTCTGCTCTCCCAATCGCTCTCTCTCAAAGAAGTAAAGAAAATAGTTTTTAAAAAGCAATATAATGGTCCTCTCTGGAATCAATGCACTGATAATTATGCTTTCTTTTTGCTGACTCCCAGTCCCCCCATTTCTCTTTATTACCTGTCTGACCTACGTCCTTCCCCCAGTGATAGAGCCCTCTCAGGTGCACTGCTTAACCTGGAGGTGGGGCCAAAGAGAAGTGCACACATGGCTAGAATGGGCTGCCTTCAGAGTCAGTCATAACGAAACTACAGGCAGTTAGAAACGAGCCTAAAGTACCATTAGGAATAAGCACTGTGATATTTAGTGGTATGGATTTTAGGTTTGCTATTGATATCAACTTCCTTGTACAAATATGGTTAGAATCAAACATGACAGCAGGGCATCAGACAAAATGAAAGAAAACTGTGTCAAGTGTGAAGGTACTAAGTTACCAAAGTTACTCTCAGTTGTAAATTGCTTTGTCCCTCAGCCCCTCATTTCCACCTGCAGAACCTAGAAGACGTTCAACAGAGTCTCCACTTGCCATCAGATTCAATCTGGGGACACAATAATTTAAACTGTTAACCCAAACTTTCCATTTTTTCCTAATGTGTGTTGAATACCAGGTATTTCGATTGCCCATTCTCATTTTCAGTGAGACCGCAGTGAGGACAGAGACTAATGTGGTGCATCCAGGTACTATTCTGTGTTTTGGTCTACTCTGTACTCCGTGTGTCAACTTTTGTCTGCCAGTGGACCTCTGACCATACACGGGAAACCCAACAAATACTAAAAGTGTAGAATCTCTGGGTTGATCTGAGGAAATATCAAGCAACTTTTAGGATTCTCTAAGGCGCAGAATGGCTCTTGACCTGCAAGGACTAAGGGAGCTGCCCCATCCTTTCCTTAGGGGGAGTAATTCCAGATTCCTGACGCATGCACCTGTGTATTTTTTATTTATTATTATTATTTTTTTAATTTCAGCTAGGCTCCATGACCAACGTGGAGCTCTAACGCAGGACCTTGAGATAAAGAGTTGCACGCTCTACCAACTGAGGAAGCATGGGTCCCCCGAGCACCTTTGATGCAGGCACACACCATGATTTTCATGTTGGAAAAATAGTGCAAACTCTGGGAAATGTCTTCAATCTGCTCCACTCCTTCTGGGTATGTTTCCTGAGTTCCAACTGTGTGGGAGTCCTCTTTCCCACCCACCCACAGAAGACCCTCTCGGATCCCAACCCAGATCCCCTGGGATCCCTGGGGTCCTTTCTGTGTTAGCCTCTCCTGCTCTCAGTGTGTTTGTGCTTCTAAAGACACCTGTGAGCAGGACTGCCCTGGGCCTCCAGGAGCTACTTTTTACCCAGTCCCAGAGAACGGGGAGTACATGCCGTATATGACCCCAGCCCCATGTATCTCCCCTCCCCAAAGGCACTCAGCCTTTCACTAACAGGTGCAGCAGGGTCAAATCTCCATTCCTGGCCCAGGGGAGACTAACTCTGAAACAAAGTTGTCCCCCAGGCTCTCCTGTACCTGTCAGGACAAAGCTCCCCCACTGCTGTTGCAGGAAATCACACCTTACACAGCAATGAACTCAAAATGGTCACAGATCTAAGTATAAGAGCCAAAACTATTGTGCAAGAGGACTACATGGGAGAAAATGGTCAGGAATTCACAGTAAGCAAAGAGTTCTAAGTCACTGCGGCAAGAGCACGATACGTAAGAGAAAATTGAAGATGAAGAAGTTTTTTGCATCAAACTTTGCCACTGAGAAAAGGAACAGAGAAGCCACTGATTAGGAGGAAATATTTGTGGATTAAATACCCAGTGAGGACTCACATTCACGAGAGACAAGAGGACTGTGAACTCACTCAATGGGCCGAAGCAACACACTCCTTTAAGCCAGTATAAGAGTTGAATACACATGTACCAAAGGAGACACATAAAAAGGTAATCAAGGTTATTAGTAATATGTTATTAGTGCTCAAGGAAATGCAAGGACAACCACGTACCATTTTACATCAACTAGTGTGCTTATGTTCCAAAGACGATACCAAGTGTTGCTGAGGATGTGGAGAAACTGGACCCTCTTATATTGCCGGTGGCAACGTAAAATATAAGAGCCACTGCGGAAGCCACTTTGAGAGTTCTTAAGAGTTCAGCACAAGCTTGCCATAGGACCCAACCATTCCACAACTAGGAATCTATCTGAGAGAAGTAAAAGCATATGTCTGCTCAAGTCTTGGTCAGAAATGTTCCGGGCAGCGTTATTCACAATAGGGAAAACCTGACAGCAACACAAAGGGCCATCGGCTGGTGAATGGACAAACCCAATGAGGCCTATCTGTACCCTGGCATCTATTGGGCAACAAAAGGCACAGAAATCTGATCCAAGCTACAGCATGGAGGAACCTCAAAAGGATGCTAAGTGAAAGAAGCCAGTCACCAAGAACTACAAACCTTCTCATTGTGCTTATGTAAAATGAGCAGAAAGGAGCAATGCACAGAGACAGAAAGCAGATCAGTGCTGCTTGGGGCTGGAGGAGGGAGCGGAGACTGTCTGCAGAGGGGCTGGAGGGAGTGTGGGAAGGTGAAGGAAGCCTCTGAAACACACTAGGGCACTAGCTGAACAACTCTGTCATTGTTGACAATGGGTGAAATTTATTGTATGTCATTTTCACCTAAAAAAAAGAAAGAAGGTGACCTTCGCACATCAGTGGGTCCTGGGACCCCCAGGTAAACACTGCCTGGTGAGGGGCCACATCCTGGAGTCTCAGCAGGTGGTGGCTCAGAGCCTGGTTTCTGACCTCTCAGCTGGAGTCAGGGATTCAGTGCCTCTGCCTTCAGCCTCAGGCCCCGGCAGTTCCCCTGGAATCCACCAGGCGGCAGACTACTTAAGGGAACAGACCTTCAGGTTGCCCAAGGACACCAGGGGGAAGCAGGCAAAGACAGGGGCAGTAGCTGGCTGGAGATACCTAGAGGAAGTCAGGGCTGCAGGACCCACGGAAGCCGCTGGCAAGATCTGGATGGATCTTAAGTAGGTTTGGTCCCCTGGGTGGGCTGTAGCCACGAACCTTTAGGTTAACATCCAAAGGTTCCCTTTGATGCTCCCTCCTGCACTGGCACTGAGGCTCCCCCCAGTCCCCCCACTCAGCATAGGGAAAAGAGCCTGTGCTGCTATTCACCTTCTTCTGAGTCTAAATGGAACACTTTGGGCTGGGTTTAGGGGAATCTGCCCTTTTCTGGCCCTCTATGTAGGGCCAGCTCCTGGGTGCTAAACCATTCCTGCGGGGGCCTAGAAGAGGCACTGTGGTCCTTCACATTGGAGCTGGGCTTGCAAAGAAGGGTTCCTGCTAATCCATATTTCCCTGGCCCTGGCTGAGCATCCTGGTCCAAGATCAGGGGCTGCAGTGACCTAAAATAGGGAACCTCCTATATGTCACTGCTCCTCTCTGGGAAAGTCCAAAGAAGGCCCATGGTAGTGGTGGGGGAAGGGGAGGGCATAGAAACCTACACTCTGACAAAACATCGTCCACAGTGAAGATTTTAAAAAAAATGTTAGAGGACAGATCTCATATTATGTAGTCGGTGGTGCAGTAACAGCTCTGCGTGGTAACAGAGGGTAGCTACACTAGTAGTCAGCCTAACATAATTTATAGAGTCGTCCAATCCCTGTGTTGCCACGTGAAACTGATGCCACACGGGAATCCGTTATGAATCAATTTTTAAAAGACCTGAAGTTGAGGGGAAAACTTACTCTCCTAGTTCTCCTTGCTCAGCTCAGGCTGCTCCTTGCAGAGTTGGATGCTGCTGTATGCATTCCTCAGGTTCCCCTGAGTTTTCTGGACTCAACTTGTCCTTATTCTCACCTCCTTTGGCAATCACCTGCTCCACCATTGCCTTGTCCTTCCTCGGGTTATGCTCATCCTCCAAATCTGCTGATTTTCTGTCTCCCAAATGCTCCCTCTGTTCTCTGTTTCCAGTGTGGGCTCAGATCAGGCTCCTGAAAAGGACACACAGTGAAGGGACCAAGTCAGGTCTCAGCTGCAGTCCCTAGGGCTGCTTAAAAGGCACCGCAGACCCACATGCACTCACAGAAACTGAGCAGGAAGGGACCGTGGAGGATTTGAATAACAACCTTATCTTACACATGAGGAAAGTGAGGCCCAGAGAGAAGAAGAGATTTTCCCAAACTCCTTCAACAGTTGATGGCAGTACGGCCGCCACACAGGCCTTGGCTGCGAGCTTCCCTGTCGAGGATCCTAACATATCCTCCGGGAACCCACTTCTGAATGTCAGGGGACAGTGGTCAATCCGTATTCCCACTGTTCAAACAACAATGTCCAGAAGGACTTTTCCTGGGAATACTCTTGTTCACAATTGTACAGTCCCACTTGTATACTCAGTTGGTTTACACTCCTGGTTGAACTTCAGTCCACTCTCAAGATGGGAGAGCAGACAGGCCCCGGGGTGGAGCTGCACCGGGGTTAGGGGTGTCTTTTCTTTTTATGTCTCATAGATTATGGGTCACAGCCAGGGTGGTCTCCAACTGAAGATGTTTCCAATCATCTAAGGGACTCAGCCTACTGGTTGATAGGGGGAGATTTGGGCCCTAACAAAGGTCTTCCTGGAACTGTCAAGGCCATCTTCCCCTACTGGGGGATGGAAACCGCAATGTAAATATATTATAAGGAAGCCATACGTTATTGTAGGACACACGCTGGAAAGGAGAGCACATGCTCTGCCCCTGCTGGTCTGGATCTGACAGTCCAGCAGGTGGGAAACCACGAAAGCACTGTGTACCACCCTCCTTGCCTCCAGCTCAGATCTAGCTGCCTACTCTACCAATTTAACACCTGGGACAACCCATGCAGGAACAATTCCTTTTGACCCATTTTGAAATGGGAAATGGAGCCACAGGAAATTCAAGATACTTAGTCCAAGTCTCAGTTTCCCACTCAGGTTTGCAGCTACAGCTTGGGAGACCAGAGGGCTCTCTTTCTTTGTTCTCTGTTTTAGGGATTTCCAGGGACAAAGAACAATCCCAGCCTCCGATGCCCTGAACTGCTCTGGCACTCCCAGCCTGACTGTTTTGTTTCCATGATTGAAATAAATAATCTTACATGTAGAATATCAACCTCAGACAAGATTGCTTTGAGACCTTGATGAAATGAGACAAAACAAGGCTACTCACAATACTGTTCAGACCGACATCCAAACATCGACCTCCCTCCCTAAGGAAACGCCTATGACTTCTTTACCACAATCACAGAATTGTCAGTGCTGCCAGTGTTCAATATAGAACAAACCCTGCCTCTTCCCATCCTTTCCCACATCTCACAACTAAAGCCCGTATCCTATAAGCGATCCTCTCACTGAGACCTTGGCGTGTGTTCTTTTTGGCTGTGAGGAATAAAAAAGCCAATTCCTTTCAACTGGCTTAGAGGAATTGACACCAACTTTCCAGGAACAAACAGGTGTAAAAACCCATTCTCAGGAAGAAAGGTCATATTGTCTATGAGATACCTAGGCTCTGGAACTCCAGAACTTGTTTTTATCCTAAAAAAAGAAAGAAAAAGAAAAGACTCTTTCTACCAACCCCCTTAGTAATTAACATGAACTTTAGGTGTTCAGGCAGGATCTTCCCACCTCTGATTTAAACTAGGGATTGCTGGGGCACCTGGGAGGCTCAGCCGGTTGAGCGTCTGCTTTGGCTCAGGTCATGATTCCAAGGTCCGGGAATCGAGCCCCACATCGGGCTCCCTGCTCAGCGAGGAGTCTCCTTCTCCCTGTGTCTCCCACCATGCTCTCCTGCTCGCTCTCTCACTCTCTCTCAAATAATTAAATAAAATATTTTAAAAAAATAAACAAAAATAAACTAGATATTGCTCCTGATCTCGGTATTGTGAGATCGAGCCTCACAAAGCATGTAGAGATTCCTTAAAAATAAAATCCCTGAAACATTTAAAACATATGGGGCACCTGGGTGGCTCAGTTGGTGAAGCCTTCAACTCTTGGTTTTGGCTCAGGTCATGATCTCAGGGTCCTGAAATTGAACCCCAGGCTCAGTGCAGAGACCTCTTCAGATTCTCTCCCTTTGCCTCTCCCTCTGCCCCTCCACACCGTTTATAGGCTTGCAGGGGCGTGCTCTCTCTCTCCTAAATAAATAAATAAATAAATAAATAAATAAATAAATAAATAAATAAATACATACATACATACATACATACATAAAACTTTTAAAGCTTAAAAAACAAAAATAAAATAGATACTGAGGATAAGTCAGGGAAGAAGCTAGGTAAGAAAGAATGTTTCGCACAGTATAGCTTAGTAAGGCCTCGGATCAGTTATAACCCAGTATTCCCAGCTGGGCTGGAAGCTCCAACCTTCAGTTCACAGGGGAGCAAGCTCTCTGATTACCCAGCCAGAGGCAAGCGCGGGTCCTCTCTGGGGGCTCTCTAGCCCCAAGCTGCCACTCTGGATTCTTCGGCCTTGTCTAACTGCATCGGCTCGGAACACATTGAGCCCGAAAATCATGTCACGGTATCCACAACGATGTGGTGTCATAGAATTGAAATCTTGTGTTGCCGACAAAATGACAGGACTCTCGCATGCCACATTCAGAAGGAAATGCTACATTTCTTGTCATGGAACATGTCATCACCCCCCCCCCCAAACACACACACACTTAAATGTTAGCTGTTGGGAATGTATTTCTTTGGAATCTGTGGCAAAGGCCGAGCTCCCAGTTTTGGTGCCCGGCGGTCTCCGCCAAATGCATCCAGGACTTGGCCGGCTCTGTCGGGTCTCCTTTCACAGCGGTGCCTGGCCCTGTCCTCCCTCGCTCTTCCCACGACCCTGTGGGGCGTTGATCCCCACGCCTTCCCGCTGCTGAGCGGGACACTCGCCTAACATCTCTTGCTCCGCTCGAAATCCTGTTCCGCACATCTGGCCTTACCAGACACACCTTTTGGGTCTAGCTTCTCCTTTTGTTCTCTTACAGTTTTTTTTTTTTAAAGATTTTATTTATTTATTAGAGAGAGAGAATGAGAGATAGAGAGCACAAGAGGGAAGAGGGTCAGAGGGAGAAGCAGACTCCCCGCCGAGCAGGGAGCCCGATGCGGGACTTGATCCCGGGACTCCAGGATCATGACCTGAGCCGAAGGCAGTCGCTTAACCGACTGAGCCACCCAGGCGCCCGTTCTCTTACAGTTTTGGCTCTGATTTCCAGTACAGATCCTTCGCATGATTCTGCGAATCTATTTATTGTTGTTCTTAGTCCTACGATGATAGTTTTCATTTTCAAGAGCTATTTTGCTGCACTGCTCTCCCAACCAGGCCTGAGAACCCACAGGAGGCCTAAACCCAGGGGGCGTGGACGTCACTTCCTGTCCGGTCACAGGCTGGCCATTGGCCAGGAGGGTAGGGTGGGTGGGGAAAGACATGGCGGGGCGTGGATCAGAGGGCACGTGACAAGGAAGGGAGCCGCGCAACAGGCGTGTCTTCTGTAGAAAAAGCAGGGACAGTGGCTCCTGTTTAGGCATCTGTTGCTCACGGGCTCTGGGCCCTACTACTCGAGGACTGGCTCCTGATTTGATCACAAGTCCTACGGAGATGGACTGGAGGAGTGTGTGTGTGAGTGTGTGTGTGTGCGTCTGTGTGTGCGCGTGCACGTGCGCGTTCTAGAAACACTGAATGTGCAGTGTAAAGCTTACAAGGCTCCAGGGCAGCCCAGGCTAGATTTCTGCATATGCTACCTTGAGTATTCAAAATGGCCATGTTTTTTCAAAGTAAGATGACTCTGTTGCACTTCATATTTTCTTGTTCAGTCCTCTCCACATGTTATCAAAGGTAGGGTAGGACCATGTTTGGTATAAAGCCTGCTGAATATTTAGCCCACCAAGGTCCTAAGTCTTACCTAGTATGAAGTCTTGCTCATATTTTTGAGTGTAATATTCGGAGGCACGAGCAAAGCAATGGCCAGTCTGAGTCCTCAGCACTATTTGCAAGAACTTTTCTTTATTTTTTAAGATTTTATTTTTTTATTTGACAGAGAGAGACACGATGAGAGGGAACACAAGCAGTGGGTGTGGGAGAGGGAGTAGCAGGCTTTCTGCTGACGCGGGGCTCCATCCCAGGACCCCAGTATCACGACCTGAGCGGAAAGCAGAAGCTTAACGACTGAGACACCCAGGTGCCCCCTGACATTCATTTTGAGGAGGAAGTCTAAAATGCAGTGAGAAGAAAGGAGGGTGATTTTTCCCTCCATTTCCAAGCCCCAAAGCAGGTCTAATTTAGATTTAATATCAGGGATGAACTTGAAAAGTTCGTTCTAATGAAGAGGAGACTCAAGAATCCCTCTCTAGGCATGGAATTCGATCCTCGGCCAAAATACTATTCAAAACTGAAAGTGAGAAAAAAGAGTGGGGGAAGGAAGAAATAAAACTAGGGTTGACCTTGTACAACACAGGTTGGAACAGCACATGTACACTTCTACGTGCATTTTTCTATAAACACAGTATACTACTCTAAATATATGTTCTCTTCCGAATGATTTTCTTAATAACATTTTCATTTATCTAGCTTACTTTATTAGAAGTATACAGTGTAGAATACATGTAACTTGCAAAATATGGGTTAGTCATCTTTATCTTATCAGTCAGGCTTCCAGTCAACAAGTGGCTATTAGTAGTTAAGTTTTCGGGGAGTCAAAAGTTATACACAGGTTTTTTTTTTTTTTGGCATTTTGTGATCAAATTTATTTTTTGTTTCAATTTCATTTACTTTGTTTTACTGTAATTTACACAAGAGACTGCCAAGTAAACTAGGTATTTTACATTCACCACGCATTCCCTCAAATCTCCACAGTTGTTAGGAAAACATTAGAATCCATGCGCTGGGCATGGATTTCCATGTGCGCCCAAGCTCCCAACGAAGCTACAGATGCCAGTGAGAGTTTAGTCCATTAAAAGGAGAGAGTGAGACTCTTTATTTCACAAAATTAGCAATAATCTTCCTTGCAGCAAACATTTTGCAGACAATGATTATGCTTTGACAACACCTGTCTTATAACACTGCCCAGAGAGTAAACATCAGTCTTGATCCTGAGTACACGGAGGACATATTCGACGTGGGGTTCGGAGCCAAGGCTAAGAGGGCATCGCGGTGCGGCAGTGATCCTCAACACCTTCGTCCGACTCACTGCCACCACCTCAGTGGGGACATGGCATGTGGGAAAACGAGGAGCAGGGTGGGCAGGACTGTCAGCAAGTCAGATTACAAACGTGATAGGACTACAGGAGCCAGCGTGTTGCAGGAAGGACGAGATTAAAGGAGATAGTTTGTGACCGGAAGGCTCCAACAATATCATTCTGGTCAAGCTTCCAGGACTGACAGGAGAAAACCTGGATTTGGACAGAAAGAGCTGATAAAAATCTTACCTAGCTATGGTGCCTTTCTTAAAGAAGGAGGAGGAGGAGGACAAGGTGGCAGCAGCTGCTAACAGCACGTTCCTGATGCTCACTCGTGACAGGTTCCAATGGTGTCCTCCCCATGGGCGGTGGAGCACTGGCATCTCAGCAGGGCCTCCCAGGCAAGGAGATCAGCCTGTGCTGCCTCTGAAATTCCACTATCTCAAAGGCAGCTTCTCCCCCTTGGGGTGTATTTCAATATGAAAAGTGCAAAACAAAAACAAAAACAAAAACAAAACCATCACCACTATCTGTATTCTAGCCTGTCAGCTCTGAGGAATCTAGGTCATTTGCATAGTTTCCAAGCTCTAATTTCAGAAAACAATCATTTCAGAAACAAGACTCCATGGAAGTGCTCGACTTCCGAAAGTTTTCCTACAGCCTACGATGCTATTCATTTCTTCATCAATTTCTTTGTTTGCCTACGAGTAGCCTGAAAATTGTATAGTGCTTATTATAAATCACAAACCATCATCTCCATTTTTGCTAGGTTTGATGTAGAAAAATATTGAAATTTAAAATACAAAAATCCAATAAAAACCAGAATTTTTTTTTAAAGGATTTTTTCCCCTCAGGGCAAACAGGTAAAAATTGGATGGTAACTATACTCCTTACTAATAGACAGTGTCCAATTTGAATTTAAGATAATAACCATCCAGAAATAAATCATTATAAATACATTCAGAGTTCACATTCCAGATTCACTGGAATACCAAAAGATTTTGAATAAATTTTTCTGTGGGAGTCTGTTGCTTATGGGACTAAAATAAAAATTTGTAAGATTTAAAAGAACAGGAAGATTTAAAAGAACAGAAAAGTAATAAAAGGCTAAATATATTGGTCCACAATTTGACATTTATGAAACATATCAGCTAGTATTACATTGCAGTCAATTTGTCCACCAATGGTATTACTCTGATAATTATTAAAATCTGTTCCAGGTATATATATTGAAAATATTTTCTTTTGCATTCTTGAAGATAGGTACAGTACTTTGGAGAAATTGTACTAATCCTTTCAGTATGTTTGTATGTACATATATACACAAGTGTGTGTATCTTGATCTGTAGCTCTACATGTGTTTTATATGCAGCCACACACACACACACACACACACACACACACACACACACACACACACACACACACACACAGGTGGTTGGGAACCTGTGAGTATGTCATCACAAGCACACATCTGGGAAACGTCAGCACTGCCAGATACTGGTCAGATCCTTCTTCACTCATCACTGGCTGCACTTGTTCCCCTCACTTGACCTTGATTACGTAAACAGTTTGATATTGTCTCTGACCCTACAGGGGACTCATCTAGACATCAGCAGCCGACGTGCCTCGGACGGAACCCTTCTTACGCATTGTTTCTAGTTCTTTCTGAGTTTCATCCTCCATTCTCCTAATTTCTTCCATTGTCAGATCATTCCACTTGCCAATCCAACAAAAAAGCTGGCGATGAAGTTTGTAAATATCCTTTTCTCTTGCTTCTGAATGAAGTTTTCTACTTTGCTTTGCAGTCCCCACCACTTGAATTTGATGGTCACCAGCTTGTAGGCACATATCTGAGGACAGTCAGAGTTGTTTGCCAGCTCCTTCTTCCAGTTGGGTCCCAAAGGCCCTCTCTCGGTCTTGACTGACTGGAATAATGCTGGGTCTTCATCAGCTTTGTAGTCTGCTGGTTCAACTTGACTTCGATCTGCAATATCTATGCGGACAATTTCAACAGTTTTCCATGTGTTCGGATCTAAACCGTGTACATTTTCTAATGTTCCCAAGTCTGGTTTGTGCCATGTTTCAATTTTAATGAAGAAATCATCTTTCATATATACACTCGTTACAACTGAGGCATAATGGTTTGTTCTACTGTAGGGGTATGCGTTCCAGGCTTCCTCGTGAAACACCAAGGAGCCCTCCGGAGCAATCATCCTGACGAATGCAGGAACTTTGCTCCTGAACAGAACATGGCAAAACCACACGGAATTCCTTAATCAGCACCATCTTCCCGGAATCCCCTCACAGCTACCGCCACTATCACCACCACCGCCGCTGCTACCGCCCCTCACGGCGCCTCTATACACAGGTTTTTGATCTTGAGAGTCACCATCCTTACTCCGCATTGGTCAAGGGTCAACCTGTATCTCTATTTACAGAGGACATGCTCCTAAAGATAGAAAAACCTCAAATCATCCACACACAAAAATATCAGAGTCCATAGACTCATTCCGTAAAGTTGCAGGGTACCATATATACAAAATCAGTTGTGTTTCTATGCACTAGCAATGAACAATCTGAGAAGGAAATTTAGAAAGCAATTCTATTTACAATGGCACACAACACAGTAAAAGTGTCAGGTGTAAATTCATTCAAGGAGAGCAAGACTTGTTCACTGAAAAGCATAAGAAGCAATGGTTCTGCGAGAGATGAAAGACCAAATGGGGGGAAAAAAACAACTGTATGCATGCATTGGAAGATTTAATATAATTCATATGGCAATACTATGCAAATAGATCTACAGAGTCAATACAATTCTATCAAAAATTTTTCTTCTGCATTTTCTAAATTCTGTCAATACCTTGTAGTATATTTCCTTTCAGACGTTGTAGTTTTCATCTCTTAAAGATAGAGAGGGTGTTGTTTATATTTTCTATTTCTCGGTTTAACATTTACAACTGATGGAAAACTTATACTAAAAGCTTTCATATCCTTCTCTGGCGGTTCTCACATGTGTCAGCTCTGGATTATTTTCCGATGACGGATCTGGCTCCTGATTAGGGGCCATTTTGCCTGGGAGAGCTCCAGGTCCTGTTCCGTCTACTGCTTTCAAATGATTGCCCCCTGACTTGCTGGCCTTTCCTCCCATGGAGGCCCTGAGCAGGACCTCACTGCAAGCCACACCAGGGACCCTGCACAGCTCTGGTTAGGTGACTTTCCTCAGACCAGCTGGTTGTCCCACATCACCTTTCCCTTTTATTCCCCAGGAATCCCAATTTGGCTGGTAAAATACCTGGCGCTTTCTATTTTTTAGGTTAAGCAGGCAGTGTTTCTCTTTGCCTGTTCCAGCTCCTAGAGGCCCCTCCTCCATGCTCAGCCCCAGCCCCAGCAGGCAGAGTCCTCCTCACACAGCCTCCTTCTGACCTCTTCTCTGCCTCTTTGTGTTTTAAGACCCCCTTGTCATTGCAGGGCGCCGCCTGGATAATCCAGGATCATCTCCCCATCTCAAGGTCCTTAACATAAGCACCTGTGCAGGGACCCTTTTGCTGCAGGATGGAACATGTGCACAGGTTCCTGGCATTAGCCTGGGCAGCTCCTAGGGAGGGGGCATTATTCTACCCAGCAGCACACTATTGATCTCAGGTGACAACTAAAATTGGACGCCCCCTCTCCACCCTCCAATCTTTTCTAATTTAAACATTCCGGGAAAAGTAAACCACTACCTCAAGGTGCAAGCAAGACAAGGCAAATCAGAACCCTAGGGCTCTCCATCCATGACCATACAATTGCCCAAATCTCTTCAAAATAGTCTGTTTAGTTTTCCAGACCTGGCTATTTTCCCTCCAAAGGCCGACCTGACTGCAGAAATCCCCTCCAGGGGGAAGCGCCCAGCGGTGGAGGGAGGGCAGGCGGTGGCAGAGTGGGGAGCCTGGGACCCCACTAACCCCCTGCTGAGAACTCTGAGCCTGGTTTAAGGGAGCAGAAGCAGTGGTCCCCTTTGGCCCTGCCCTCAACAGCGGGATCCTTGGGCGTCTCCCCGCGCGGCCACGAGGGGGCGCGCCGTCCCTGTCCTAGGAGCCCTCCTGGGGAAGAAGCAGGCCCTGGGATGTGTTCAGCGTGTGGAGTGTTGTGGGCTGGTGTCAGCCCAAGGGCCCAGGGGTTGCGGACTTTTGGTCCTCCCCTCCCCCCCGCAGTGTCCAGGGCTGGGGGAGGCTGTGGGGACTGGTTGGAACTGTACAGGTGCAGCCATGGCACTCGGTGTCCTCCAACCAGGGTCCGAAGGGAAAGAGAGAGAGAGCTAGAGAGAGCAAGAGAGAGTTGTATCTGCTCTTCGCGGGCTGTTGGAAAGTCCTCCCTCATGTTTCTCTCTGGCTGGCACAGCCTTCCCTGGGCTGGGTGGGGGGGGGTTGTGTAGGGTTTGGGGGGCCATAGCTGCAGGGAGAGGAAAGAGTGGTAACCAATTCAGGAGACAGAGGAGACTGGGCAGGTGAGGAAGGAAGCCAGGGCACGGGAAGGGAGAAGGGGAAGGGGGACTGGAGGAGGAGAAGGAGGAACACCAGTACTAAAATCCAAGTTGGGAGGGGAGCTGGGGGGGCAGGGAGATGGGGTGGGGTTGGGGACTGAGGCGAAGCCCTTGACTTCACGGACGGGGCTTGTCTGATGCAAACCAGGCAACATGGCGGTGGGGTTCTGCAACTTAGAATTCGTGGGGCTGAGGAGGTAGCAGCGCTGTTGCGTCCATCCTATTCGGAAGCGTCGTGTGGAGGGTGAGGATGCTTGCGACAGGAGTGGGTGCCGAGGGTGTTGGGGTGCGCCTAGGCGAGTGAGCCTGTGTGTCCGGTGGAAGGGGGGTGAGACTGGTGTGGGGCGGAGGCGGAGGGAGTCACACTTACCCGGCAGGGGAGACTCCGGGATCAAGCAGGTGGTTTTCCCAGGGGAGGCCCTTCCATCATACCAGGGACATGCTGACCCCCGCGATTTCCCCGAGTATGGACAACTCCTCTGCATTATTTGTGGCAGTGGCTGTGGGGGGCTGCTTTTGCTCTTTCACCTGTTGTTGGTTGTTTAAGAATAGCCTTTGTTTTCTTATTCATTTTTCTGTTTGTTTGTTTTGTCTTTTCCATGACTTTGGCTGATGACATGGGCTGAAGAGGAAGCTCACTCAGGGGACACCAGGACCCTGAAGAAAACACCTCTGCTTTTAAGGGCTGCTTTCTTGAGAATCTGGGTTTGGCTGTTTCTCAATCAAAAGCATGCAGGACAGTTTCTGTCCACTGGTCATACATCCCACCTTGGCTGTCGGGGTTTTTTCTGTTTTTCGCAGAGCAATTTCTCTGCTTATATTTCAGTATGTGGTTTGCAGTCCCTGATCCAGCAAAGGTGCTTTCTTTTCATTCCCCAGGGAACAGGGGTTTGCATCCCTTCTCCTTCCTCCCTCCCCTCCCCACCTATCCCCCCAGGCACCCTGCAAAGCCTCACCCAATCCCCAGACTCCATATCCTTGATTAGGCCACTTGGTAGCCTACCTAGTATAGCCTTGCTCCAGAGGACCCATCCGAGACTAGAGAGGGTCCGGCTTGATGTACTATTTATTTATTGTAAGTTTATTTGTTGAAGTAATCCCTACACCCAAAGTAGGGATAGGGCTCATGAAGCCAGATGGAGACTCCCCTGCTCTCCTGACTGAGCCAGCCAGATGCCCCCTGACAGGCTTTAAAGAGGCACCTCTGTCTACTCACAAAGAACCCGCTGGGTTTGGCACCACAGACCTTTCCCAAACAGCAGGTTAGCTCTAGGACAAAGGGCCGTGGGCCTTCTGCAGCTCTTGGGCTCAAGCAAAAACTGTCCCTACTGATGTACCTGCATTGCTTTGTCAAACTGAGCTTGAAGGGGTTTCTGGCTTCAGGCTTTCACCAGAGCTGGTGTTTTTTTCTCTACTCCCTAAAGGCCTCTATTCAGAATCTACAACTGAGGGTCTTCCAACTTTGATTTTCACTTAGGGGAGCCACACCAACTGGGACTCAGCAATGGGTTACTCTTCTGCCAGATACAATTAAACAAAAGAGCAACAGCGTCACACAAGATGTGCAAAGTGGAGATTTCCAAGATCCTGGGCATCAGGCAAAGGGGACAGCCATCCCGGACACATGGCAACACAATGGTGAGCAGAGCCCTAGAGCTGCTCAGAGGTACTGGCTCTAGAGAGTTTCCAAGCAAGGCACTGGGGGGAGGGGGACTTGAATAGGAGCCCCATGGAGCTCCTGGAATTGAGGACACTGATCTGAGAGAACCCAGGACTGAGTCTCAGGGAGGACAGAGCTGCAGGAAGTCACCTAGCCAGAGCTGTGGAGGGGCCCTGGGGAGGCATGGACAGCAAGTCAGGGGGTAATCCTTTGCACAGGGCCTGGTGCTCACACGGTGCTGGGAATAGTGCCTGTGTCCAACAGATAGACTAAGCAAAAGTAACCCTCTTAATTTGTGAGGAATAGGGTGGAAGACAGGGGGAGGGCTTGCTACAGTACCTGGAACTCATGGTGAGTCCTCCACGGAGCCCTGCTCTGGGCCACTGAACTATGCATTGAAGCAACAGCAGAAATGTTTCCAAGTAACTTCAGTGCATCCCTGAACAAAGCTCAATATTATAGAAAACACAAAAATATCCAGCAAACAGCAAGGTAACATTCACAGTGTCTGGCGTTCCATCCAACAGTTTGAGGTATGCAGACAAAGGGGGGAAATGAGCCCTCCTGAAGAGATGGATCACTCATCTGAAAATGACCCAGAGCTGACAGCAAGATGGGAATCACCAGAGCACAAGAAAGCATTTGTTCTAACTGCATCCCATTGGTGAAAACATTCAGCAGATACATGGAAAATGTTAAAAAAAAAAAAAAAAGGACCCAATCTCACATGAAGAGATGAAAACCACAATGTCTGAAAGGAAATGTACTGCAAGGGGCTGATGGTGATTAGGGAAGGCAGAAGAAAAACGTTCAATAGGAATCCAAAAGAATCTGCAGATCCTGCTGTTGCCTTCTGAACCACCTTAACCATTCCAATCCATGAACACAGGATGTCTTTCCACTTGTTGAGGTCTTCCTTAATCTCTTGCAGCAATATTGTGTAGTTTTCAGTGTACAGGTTTTGTGCCTCCTTGACTCAATTATTCTTCGATACCATTCGGGTGGGTGCTGTTGTCCATGGAATCGTTTTCTTAATTGACTTTCCCGGTGTCCATTCCTAGGTTATAGAAACACCTGATTTGTCTGCCTTGTACGCTGCAACTCTGCTGAAATAGGTTATGGACTCTAATAGTCGTGGTTTCTGTGTGTGTGTATTTGGTATTTTTCTGTATACAGGAGTATGTCATTTGCAAATCCAGATACAAATTGTCCCTTGAAGAACCTGGGGGTTAGGGGTACAGAGTCCCACAATTGAAAATCTTTGTATAACATTTGAGTCCCAGAAAACATAGCTACTAATAGCCTACTGAAGTCTTACAGATAACAAAAACGGTTGATTAATACATATTTTGTGGGTTACTTGAATTATGTACTTTATTCTTTTGATACAGTGAGTTAGAGTGAAAATATCATTGAGAAAATCATAAGGAAGAGAAAATGTATTTCTACATTTGTACTAGACTGTATTTGTAAAAAAAAAAAAAAAATAATCAACCCATGAGTGGACCGACATTGTTCACTAAAATTCAAAGCCATGTTGTTCCCCAGTCAACTATAGTTTTATTGCTTCGTTTTCAAATGTTTTCCCCTCACCTTCAGGTTTTTAAACAATTGAGTCATAACTGATTCCCCATGTGAGATCAGTTTCACATGGCAACACAGGGATTGGACGACTCTATAAATTATGTTAGGCTGATTACTAGTGTAGCTACCCTCTTTCACCTCGCAGAGCTGTTACTGCACCACCGACTACATAATATGAGATCTGTCCTCTAACATTGTTTTTAAATCTTCACTGTGGATGATGTTTTGACAGAGTATAGGTTTCTATGCCCTCCCCTCCCCCCACCACTACCATGGGCCGCCTTTGGACTTTCCAGAGAGGAGCAGTGACATGTAGGAAGTCCCTATTTTAGGCCACTGCAGCCCCTGATCTTGGACCAGGATGCTCAGCCAGGGCCAGGGAAATATGGATTAGCAGGAACCCTTCTTTGCAAGCCCAGCTCCAATGTGAAGGACCAGAGTGCCTCTTCTAGCCTCCTGCAGGGATGGTTCAGCACCCAGGAGCTGGCCCTACATAGAGGGCCAGAAAAGGGCAGATTCCCCTAAACGCAGACCAAGTGTTCCATTTCGACTCAGAAGAAGGTGAATAGCAGCACAGGTTCTTTTCCCTATGCTGAGCTTCCACGGGGGGAGCCTCAGTGCCACTGCAGGAGGGAGCATCAAAGGGAACCTTTGGATGTTAACCTAAAGCTTAGTGCTTAGAGCCCACCCAGGGGACCAAACCTACTTAAGATCCATCCAGATCTTGCCAGCAGCTTCCATGGGTCCTGCAGCCTTCACTTCCTTTAGGAATCTCCAGCCAGCTGGTGCCCTATCTTTGCTTGCTTCCCCCTGGTGTCCTTGGGCCACCTGAAGGTCTGTTCCCTTAAGTAGTCTGCCGCCTGGTGGATTCCAGGGGAACTGCCAGGGCCTGAGGCTGAAGGCACAGTCACTGAACCCCTGACTCCAGCTGGGAGGTCAGAAACCAGGCTCTGAGCCACCACCTGCTGGGACTCCAGGATGTGGCCCCTCACCAGGCAGTGTTTGCCTGGGGACCCCAGGACCCACTGATGTGCGAGGGTCGCCTTCTTTCTTTTTTTTTTAGGTGAAATTGACATACAATAAATTTCACCCATTGTCAACAATGACAGAGTTGTTCAGCTAGTGCCCTAGTTTGTTTCAGAGGCTTCCTTCACCTTCCCACACTCCCTCCAGCCCCTCTGCAGACAGTCTCCGCTCCCTCCTCCAGCCCCAAGCAGCACTGATTTGCTTTCTGTCTCTGTGCATTGCTCCTTTCTGCACATTTTACATAAGCCGAATGAGACAGTCTGTAGTTCTTGGTGACTGGCTTCTTTCACTTAGCATCCTTTTGAGGTTCCTCCATGCTGTAGCTTGGATCAGATTTCTGTGCCTTTTGTTGCGGAATAGATGCCATGGTACACATAGGAAACATTTGGTTTGTCCATTCACCAGCCGATGGCCCTTTGTGTTGCTGTCAGTTTTTGCCCATTGTGAATAACGCTGCCCGGAACATTTCTGACTGAGACTTGAGCGGACATATGTTTTTATTCTCTCAGATAGATTCCTAGTTGTGGAATGGCTGGGTCCTATGGCAAGCTTGTGCTGAACTCTTAAGAACTCTCAAAGTGGCTTCTGCAGGAGCTGTTATATTTTACGTTGCGACCAGCAATATAGGAGGGTCCAGTTTCTGCTCATCCTTAGCAACACTTGGTATCGTCTTTGGGACGTAAGCACACTAGTTGGTGTAAAATGGTACCTGGTTTTCCTTGCATTTCTTTGAGAAATAATAACATATTACTAATAACATTGATTACCTTTTTATGTGTCTCCTTTGGTACATGTGTATTCGACTCTTATACTGGCTTAAACGAGTGTGTTGCTTCTGCCCATTGAGTGAGTTCAAAGTCCTCTTGTCTCTCGTGAACGTGAGTCCCCATTGGGTATTTAATCCACAAATATTTTCTCCTAATCAGTGGCTTCTCTGTTCCTTTTCTCAGTGGCAATGTTTGATGCAAAAAACTTCTTCATCTTCAATTTTCTCTTACGTATCGTGCTCTTGCCGTAGTGACTTAGAACTCTTTGCTTACTGTGAATTCCTGACCATTTTCTCCCATGTAGTCCTCTTGCACAATAGTTTTGGCTCTTATACTTAGATCTGTGACCATTTTGAGTTCATTGCTGTGTAAGTTGTGATTTCCAGCAACAGCTGTGGGGGAGCTTTGTCCTGACAGGTTTAGGAGAGCCTAGGGGACACTTGTGTTTCAGAGTTAGTCTCCCCTGGGCCAGGAATGGAGATTTCACCCTGCTGCACCTGTTAGTGAAAGGCTGAGTGCCTTTGGGGAGGGGAGATACATGGGGGCTGTGGTCATATACGGCATGTACTCCCCGTTCTCTGGGACTGGGTACAAAGGAGCTCCAGGAGCCCCAGGGCAGTCCTGCTCACAGGTGCCTTTAGAGGCAGAAACACACTGAGAGCAGGAGAGCATAACACAGAAAAGACCCCAGGGATCCCAGCGGATCTGGGTTGGGATCCTAGAGGGTCTTCTATGGACGGGCACATTTTCCATGTATATGCCCTTCTATGGGTGGGTGGGAAAGAGGACTCGCACACAGTCGGAACTCAGGAAACATGCCCAGAAGGAGTGGAGCGGATTGAAGGCATGTCCCACAGTTTGCAGTATTTTTCCAACATGAAAATCATGGTATTTGCCTGCATCAAAGGTGCTGGGGGGACGCATGCTGCCTCGGTCAGTAGAGCGTGCAACTTTCATCTCAGGGTCATGCATTAGAGTCCCACGTAGGTGATGGAGCCTAGCTGAAATTTTAAAAAAAATAATAATAAATAGAAAACGAAGAGGTGCATGCTTCAGGAATCAGAATTACTCCCCCTAAGGTAAGGAGGGGGCATCTACCTTGGTCCTTGCAGTTCAAGAGCCATTCTGAGCACTACAGAATCCTAAATGTAGATTAACCTAGAGAACCTACACTTTTAATATTTGTTGGGTTTCCCCTGTGTGGTTAGAGGTCCACTGGCAGACAAAAGTTGACATGCTGAGCACAGAAGCGGACCAAGAAACAGACTATTACCTGGATGCACCACATTATTCTCCGTCCTCACTGCAGTCTCCCTGGAAATGGGAATGGGCAATCGAAATGCCTGGTATTCAACACAGGTTAAGAAAAAATGGAAAGTTTGGGTTAACAGTTTAAATTATTGTGTCCTCAGATTGACTTTGATGGCAAGTGGAGACTCTGTTGCACGTCTTCTAGGTTCTGCAGGTGGAAATGAGGGGCTAAGGGACAAACTAATTATACAACTCAGAATAACTTTGGTAACTTAGTATCTTCACACTTGACACAGTTTTCTTTCATTTTGTCTGATCCCATAGTCTCATGCTTGAGTCTAAACACATTTGTACAAGGAAGGTGATATCAATACCACACCTAAAATCTGTACCGCTAAATGTTGTAGTGCTTATTCCTAATGGTACTTTAGGCTTGTTTCTAACTGCCTGTAGCTACGTTTCGGCTGACTCTCAAGGCAGCCCATTCTAACCATGTGTGCACTTCTCTTTGGCCCCACCACCAGGTGAAGCAGTGCATCTGAGCTGTCTCCATCGCTGGGGGAAGGATGTAGGTCAGATAGGTAATAAAGAGAAAGGGGGACTGGGGTGCAGCAAAAAGAAAGCATGCTTATGTGTGGGTTGATTCCAGAGAGGACCATTGCATTGCTTTTTAAAATTTTTTAATTTACTTATTTGAGAGAGAGTACTTGAGATATCAGGAGCGGTGGTGGGGGTAGTGGAAGAGGAACAGAGAGAAGCTGACTCACCACTGAGCAGGGAGCTGGACATACGGGCTTATCCCAGGACCCTGGGATTCTGACCTGAGCCAAAGACTGACACTTAAACAACTGAGCCACCCAGGTGCGCTTTAAAATAATTTTTAAACTAATCTGGTCCACTTAACATAGGCATTGTATTAGTTTCACATAAGGTCATGGGATTTATTTTGTATTTCTTTTTTAAATATTATTTATTTATTTAGAGCAGGGGTGATGGGCAGACGGAGAGGAAGAAAGAATCCCAAGCTGACTGCACTGAGCATGAAGGCTAAACTGGGGCTCAATCGCATGACCCTGAGATCATGACCTGAGCTGAAATCAAGAGTCAGACGCTGAACCGAGAGAGCCACCTTGGTATTTCTAAGAATGATATGTTTAGCCTTCTCTCTGAAATAGGCACTGAGTAATGAGCAAGGCGGAGAGAAACCATAGTACCCATAGGCGCCAAGGTCAGATTGCCCAAAATGTACCACAATGGCATATTTGGGGGAAACAGAATGCCACAACGACCACTGGTGCATGTTCATTCAGACTCCAAGATCTCTGAGAAAACTCGAGATTGCAGGGTTAAAAATAACCTGAAAGGATCAGAGTGAAATGCCCTTGGGATGTGTGTGCTCTGATCTAAAGTACACAGCAGAAGATGTTTTGTAGATAGGAAGCCAGCTGTAAACAGCACACTGTGCATTCCCTTTTTTGTTTTCTTATCCTGTGTTAAAGACCGAGTACAATGCTGTTTACAATTAATTGATCACAGCCAGTTGCAGATTTCTTTATTCCTTCTCCACTGCCATTACTTCACTTGACTAACCCTGTGTACGTGGAAGATGCGCCTTACTAAGCCCCTGCTGTAAATCATTATAGTACTATATCACTGTAGAAGGTATATTAGATTATGGAAAATAAACCTCAGGACCTCGGGCTGTTTGCTTGGGGTCCCCTGTGCCTCGCTATACTGTCGTCTCTTTTTCTTTTTTTAAAAGATTTATTTATTTGAGAGAGAGAATGAGATAGAGAGAGAGTGAGCATGAGGGGGGGGAGGGTCAGAGGGAGAAGCAGACTCCCTGCTGAGCAGGGAGCCCAATGCGGGACTCGATCCCTGGAATCCAGGATCATGACCTGAGCGGAAGGCAGCCGCTTAACCAACTGAGCCACCCAGGCGCCGCGGTAGTCTCTTTTTCTCAGTTCCTTCGCCACCCCAGGTCCCCGACTCTCTGAGGTCGACAATATTGATTATTTTGAATTGAAGCTACCCAAAAAGAAACTGGTACCAGGACACTCAAACCCTCCTCTGTCTCCCTGAAAGCAGGAAACCAATCTCCCATATGAAAAAGGCACCCCCTGTACTAAGAAGTAAAAAGACATCCTTCTCACCAGGGTTTCTAAATTCGGTCTAGACACTCTCTAAATTAAAACTTCCCCAAATCCCTGAGAAATGTATTTTCTCCTTGTCTAAAATGCATAAAAACTGTCTGCCTTAATACTTTATATTTCTTTAAGGGTCTCCATTTCAATATCCGTTCTCCATGCGTATTCAATGTCTCAGTGAAACTTAATTCTTACTTAAGCTGGGAGACCAGGACAGGTAACAGAGGAACTTCTCCTTCCCTGCATACCTTTTTTGTGATCCTAATATCTTAGCCAATGATTTGTAAAGGAAAGAAGTAACAGAATTATATACCTGGGAAAAAGATTTGTCCCCAGGAAGGAATTTCTGGTATTTTTAACAGTGGAAATATCTACATTTGATCCAAAGTCTCCTAAAAAGTATTTATTTTTAAGTTGAACTTCTAATTTAAGTGTCCCCTGAAATTCAGATGTGCCTTCCCAGAGGGTACGTTAGGAGACTCCACAGGGAAGCTCGCAGCCAAGTCCTGTGTGGGGGCCGTGCTGCCATCAAGTGCTGAAGGAGTTTGGGAAAATCTCTTCATCTCTCTGCGCTCAGCTTCCTCATATGTAAGATAAGGTTGTTATTCAAATTCTCCACGGTCCCTTCCTGCTCAGTTTCTGTGAGTGCACAAGGGTCTGCGGTGCCTTTGAAGCAGCCCTGGGGACTGCAGCTGAGACCTGACTTGGTCCCTTCACTGTGTGTCTCTTGCAGGAGCCTGAGCTGAGCCCACACTGAAAACAGAGAACAGAGGGAGCATTTGGGAGACAGAAAATCAGCAGGTTTGGAGGATGAGAATAACGCAAAGAAGGACAAGGCAATGGTGGAGCAGGTGGTTGCCCAAAGGAGGTAAGAAGAAGGACAAGTTGGGTCCAGAAAAATCAGGGGAAACTGAGGAATGCATACAGCGGCATCCAACTCTGCAAGGAGCAGCCTGAGCTGAGCAAGGAGAACGAGGAGAGTAACTTCGTCCACGGTGAACCTGTGCACCTCCCGAGGAGCCCCACAGAATGGATCGGGGTTGGTTTGTACTGCAGGGAAGCACCAGTTCCAAGAGGAGGAGGAGGAGGAGGGGCACCTGGGTGGCTACATCTTTAAGCGTCTGCCTTCAGCTCAGGTCATAATCTAAGGGTCCTGGGATCGAGCCCCGCATGGGGCTCTCTGCTCGGCGGGAAGCCTGCTTCTCCCTCTCCCGCTCCCCCTGCTTGTGTTCCCTCTCTCGCTATGTCTCTCTCTGTCAAATAAATAAAGAAAATCTTAAAAAAAAAAGAGGTGGACGATGTGACCATGAGGTTCTGCCCCAGACCCCTAGCTTTGACCTTGGAGCTCCCTCACGGTCGATGTTCTCCAAGTAAGTGTGGGCTTAGAGGGATCAGTGATGTTTGGATAAAGGTTGGACTTGTCCATTCTTACCACAAAGAGTTCTACCCTAAGGTCAGGAAGGGCCAGGTTAGGAGACCCTTGCCTCTGAGGCAGTGATACCAATTATATTCTTCTGAATTTATGGTTGTCAAAGACTTTACACACCTTTGTCTTGACCGTGTGTTGAGTGTTTCATTTTCCTTAGTCTCTGTTATGAACTTGGAATTCTGACATCAATAAGATTTCACAGAGGAGGTCAAAGCAGTGAGAGGAAGAATGCAAACAAAATCTTGTAGCTCAGCGCCCCTGGGTGGCTCAGTTCATCGAGAGCCTGCCTTCAGCTCAGGTCATGATCCCAGGCTCCAGGGATCAAGCCCCATTGAGGGGGGTGGCTCCCTGCTCAGCAGTGGAGTCTGCTTCCCCCTGTCCCTTCCCCAGCTGTTCTCTTTCTCTCTGTCTCTCTCTCACTCTTGCTTTCTCCCTCACGCTGTCTCTCAAATAAATATATAAAATCATTTTAAAAACTGTTGTAGCTCTCCTAACCTGGGGTATGGTGGCAGTGCAGAGGATGGAGGGGGGAGGGGGCTAGGCCGAAGACATCTCTTCCTACTGAGAGAACCATTGAGAGGAATCCAAGAGGACAGTCCCTCTTCATCAGAGCTCACCACAGGGGAGTGTCATGGGGCATTGAGAGTGTAGGGCAGGCTCCTCTGGAAGGAAGGGTATTTGTTGCCTCCTGGAAGAAAGCAGAGAGCATTCGTGCATGTATTTGGGACAGGAATGTAGTTGAGATTAGAAATTTGCCACCCCCTTTATCAGATCCATGAAGGAATGTCTCCGAGAGCTTCCTCAGTGCTTGGTTTGGTCCTAGGAGTCATGAGTACAGAGATGAGTAAAACATTATCCCAATTGTCGCGGGGCTCTCAGTCTAGTTACCAGAAGTCATGAAAAGTGTAGTGGTGGTGGATTCCTTGGAGGAAGTGGCCAGTGCTGCCTGGGGATGGCCTGGTCTCCCTCCGTGTTTTCCAACAGCTGGATGACCTGTCCTGACCCAGGGACCCTGGGCCTCAACTCAATTTCAGCCTCTCAGGACACAGCCAACACCTAGGTTCCATGTAAACCCAAAGCAGTCAACACTATGAAGGTCTGCAGAGGAAACTGCTGCTATCAGTAGCTCCCCACTTTGTCTTGGCCAACTGGAAAATAGAGGCGAGTTCATTAAGTCTTGTAGGGTCATCCTTGCCCTAATGATCAGGGATTAGTCTTTCTCTCTGTTAAGTGAAATACTTTCTAGCTTCAGTATTCTCTCTCCACTTAAAAACTTTGGAACTATTGGCTAAAGTATAGATCAAGTAGCTACAGTGAAAAAGGGGTAAAGCAACTTCCAAGCTGCAGTGAGAATGCGCAGAAACTCTTATACTGAATAATAATCGGACAAATCACTTTTAAATTGCACAAAAGGTTTATACAGTAATTCTGGAATAGACAATGTAAGTCTGTCGCTTTCTCCTTCTTCTTAACATTGCTTTGATAATTTAAGATCATTTCCATTTCCATATAAACATTTGGATCAGCTTAGAAATACTTACTAAAATGTCTGCTAGAAGGTTGATTGGCATTGTATTAGATCTTTTGATCAATTTGGGAAGAATTGTCCTCTAACCATAATGAGTCTTCCAATCCACCACAAATTTTATCTCCCCATGTATTTAGTTCTTTAATTTCTGGAAGTAGTGCTCTGCAGTTTTCAGTGTAATGTTCTGACACATATTGTGTCTGATAAGACAATGCAATAGGAAAACTGGTCAAAAGACTTGAAGAAGAAATGCTTCACAAAAGAAGATACACAAATGGCCAAAAAGCACTTGAAAAGATGCTCCACTTGAAACCATTGAAAAGCATGAAGTTGAACATAAATCAAAAGGGATTCACTAATGTCTCTGCAAGGCTCCATCTTAAACTAAGTAACCTTTTCCTTCTCTTCTGCAAACCTCTGCTCCTCCCTTCTAAGCCTTTTGTTTCAGGAGCCTGGTACCACCCTAAAGACAGGATGAAGGAGGCTGGCAGCATGCACACAATTTCTGTCAAAATAAAACACCCCCCCGCCCCTTCCTTCAGGGGGAGGGGACTTACAGTTTTTGAGGGCCTTGGCCTGTTCTAGCCCCCTGTGCCCCGAAAAGCAATAAAGCTATTGTTCCTCAATATTCCAAACTCTGTCTTCGTCTTATATTTTGGCTCTGAAGCA
Source organism: Eumetopias jubatus (assembly GCF_037043125.1). Lineage (NCBI taxonomy): Eukaryota > Metazoa > Chordata > Mammalia > Carnivora > Otariidae > Eumetopias > Eumetopias jubatus. The sequence continues at coordinate 1,928,893 of NW_028274838.1, read as the reverse complement.
CAGAGGTCAGTTTTCGACGGTACACTCAGCCACTGGGAAGATAAATTAATACTACAGTGAGTTACCATTACACAACCATCCCCGTGGCTAAAATTACGAAGACCGAAAACATATGTGGTGAGGATGTAAAGTAACTAGACGTTTCATACACTTGTGGGAATGAAAAATGGTCCAACCACCGAGAAAAGCTGAACCACAGATAAACATTTACCAATCACGTGAACGGCCATTCCTCTCCTAAGGATTTACACAATATGGCCACACAGCAAACTGCACATGAATATTCATCATAGCTTTATTCCCCATGGCCAAACCCAGGAAACTGCATAGATGGCCATGAATAGGTGAATATACAGACCAAATATATCCATACAGAGGAATACTCCTTAGCAATGAAAAATTCTGAACTGGTGATCCATTAGTAATATGGATAGATATAAGAATCCTTAGGCTGCACGGAGGAATGTAGGCATAAAAGAGTTCCATTTCCATAACGTGGTTAAAAATCAAGCCGTCTTTGATGCCAGTGGTTGCCTGGGGCTGAGGGTGAAGGCAGTGAGAGACTTCAATGGATCCACCCAAGGGAAGCTGTGAGGTAGAAGAAATGCCCTGTGTCCTGAATGGAGCAGTAGTTTCAATTGTATGTACATCTGTGAAAATGCATTTAGTTGTACAGTTTATCTTTTTTAATTTTTATTTGTTGAGAAAGCACTCACACTGCATCCTCTCTCTCTTACCCTCCAAAGGAGGAGAAGAACGATCATCAGTGGCAATGGGCAGCTGTGGAAACAACACCTAAAATCACGTTCATGCTCAGGAGAGAACAATGTGCCTCCTCCTTGAGGTTTCAGGTCCTCTACACGTTCAGAGAAAATTCTCTAGTAACAAACTGTAGAAATGAACTGGAGGGTATTATGCTAAGTGAAATTAAGTCAATCAGAGAAAGACATGTATCCTATGACCTCACTGATAGGAGGGATTCTTAATCTTAGGAAACAAATTGAGGGTTGCTGGAGTGGTGGGGGTGGGAGGGATGGGGTGCCTGGGTGATGGGCATTGGGGAGGGTATGTGCTATGGTGAGCACTGTGAATTGTGTAAGACTGATTAATCACAGACCTGTACCTCTGAAACAAATAATATATGTTTAAAAAAAGAGAGAGAGAGAAGCTAGTAGGAAGGGAAAAATGAAGGGGAGGAAATCGGAGGGGGAGATAAGCCATGAGAGAAGATGGACTCTGAGAAACAAACTGAGGGTTCTAGAGGGGAGGGGTGGGGGGATGGGTTACCTGGTGATGGGTATTAAAGAGGGCACATTCTGCATGGAGCACTGGGTGTTATGCACAAACAATGAATCATGGAACTCTACATGAAAAACTAATGATGTAATGTATGTTGATTAACATAACAATAAAAAATTTTAAAAAATAATAAAAAAGAGAGAGAGAAGCTAGTAGGAAGGGAAAAATGAAGGGGAGGAAATCAGAGGGGGAGACGAACCATGAGAGACGATGGACTCTGAGAAACAGACAGAGGGTTCTAGAGGGGAGGGGGTGGGGGGATGGGTTAGCCTGGTGGTGGGTATTAAAGAGGGCAGCATTGAAGGGAGCACTGGCTGTTATAGGCAAACAATGAATCATGGAACACTACATCAAAAACTATTGATGTAATGTATGGTGATTAACATAACATAATAAAATAAAATTAAAAGAAAGAAAGAAAGAAATGATCTCTGAAAGTACAGCCTTAATTGTACACTTTAAAGGGATGCCGTCTACTGTACCTAAATTATACCTCAGCAACATTCATGTAATAATCTACTATATTTCTCTATACTAGCAGTGAGCATTTAGAAAATGAAATTTTTAAAAAAAGGAAATGAAATTCAATAAACAGAGTGGAGATTCATGTCCACCTTCATTAAATGTATGAGAACACATGTAACAAAGATGCCTGAAAACTCTTGCTGAAATAAATTAAAGGATACTAAATAATTAGGAAAAAATATATCACATTCATGGACTAGACCACTCAAATTTGTTGGAACATCAAATCAGCATTATTCTGATTCATACTGGAGAAGGCAATTTGGGGGCAAATTTACAAGCTAATTCTCAAATGTATTTGGAAATCAACATACCTAAATAGCCAAGACAACCTTGAAGAATTAAATTGGAGAAATTTACTAAATTTTAAACCTCACCGTAAAGCTACAGTAATTAAGGTGCTCTTAATGGTGTAAGTAACACAATGTAAATATATCAATGTGAGAGAGTAGAGAGTAATAAAATTTCCTGATACGCATATACATTTTTAAAATTTTTCTTTTAATTTTACTTCTTTTCAATTATTTTCTTTTTAAGTAATCTCTGCATCCCACATGGCGCTCAAACTCAAAAAAAAAATAAAAGGTTGTGAGTTTTACCTGAGCACTGATTAGTACAGCTGCATGGGACAGGGAATCTTTACCAGGAGAGAGTGTCATGACAAAGGAAATTTTGATAAAGGGTTATATACCAAAATATATTTTTTACATAAAAAGTGACAAATTTTTATACAAAAGACATTGTAGAAAGTCACTGCATTTCCCGGTCTTAAATTTCTAGTACATGTAGGGCTGTATGGCTTTAATGTTATGGGAACCAGGGAAGTGTCTTCCTTTTTCTTATCTTTTCCAGAATGCTCCTTTTGGGTTCTTTTCTTTCATAAAGCAGATGTCCAATGTGTGCTTGGGGTGAAATAGAGCCCATGCATTGAGGTTTTGTGGATTCATTTTGACCTTGGTAAATGTGAAAGCATCGCTTCCTTGGGAGCCCAGGGGCAGGACCCACAAACATTAAAGGTGGACAATTGCCTTTATCAGTGCTACAGCGACCTCCTAAGTCTCTGGCTCCTAAGATCTAGGGGGGAACCTGTGCTGAAGAAGTGAAGAGGTGCTTCAGGGCACCACTTCCCCTGCCTGCCTGTTTCTCTCTCCTCAACCTCAGCTTCTATGCCACTGAACACCACTGCACACATCTACTGTGGACATCATCCATCATTGACCCATGACCTCGAACTGCCCATGTTTGCTTCCAGGAATACAACCACAGGTCAATGGCATGAGGTCAACTCAAAGAAATCTAGCAAGCCATGGTCCACCTTTTTAAAATTGTTCCAAATTTTTAAAAAATATTTTTCCAGTATAGTTAACATACAGTTCCATGAGTTTCCAGTATATAACATGGTGATTGAACATTTCCATACATTGCCCAGTGCTCATTACCACAAGTACACTTCTTAATCCCCATCACCTCACCCATCCCCCAAGCCCCCCTACCCTCGGCAACCATCAGTTAGTTCTCTATAGTTAAGGGTCTCTTTCCTGGTTTGTCTCTCTCCCTTTTCTATTTCCTTTGCTTACATGTTTTGTTTCTTAAATTCCACATAGGAGTGAGATCATGGGGTATTTATCTTTCTCTCACTGACTTATTTCACTTAGCAGAATACACTCTGGCTCCATCTGTGTCCTTGCAAATGGCAAGATTTCATTCTTTTTTTTGGCTGAATAATATTCCATGGTATAAATAGATAGATAGACAGATAGATAGATAGATATAGATATGTGTGTGTGTGTGTGTGTGTGTGTGTGTGTGTGTACACACATATATATATATATATCTTCTTTATCCATTCATCTTTCGATGGACACTTGGGTTGCTTCCATATCTTGGCTATTGGAAATAATGCTGTAATAAACAAGATACGGGGCATATATCTTTCCAAATTAGTGTTTTCACTAATTTCATTTTCTTTGGGTAAATCCCCAGTAGTAGAATTACTGGGTCACATGATAATTCTATTTTTAATTTTTTGAGGACCATCCATACTGTCTTCCACAGTGGCTGCACCAGTTTGCATTCCCACCAACAGTGCATGAGGGTTCCTTTTTCTCCACATCCACACCAACACTTGTTTCTTGTGTTTTTGATTTTAGCCATTCTGACAGGTGTGAGGTGATAACCTCATAGTGGTTTTGATTTGCATTTCCTCAATGATGAATGATGTTGAGCATCTCTTCACCTGTCTGTTGGCCATCTATATGTCTTTTCTGGAGAAATGTCTATCCATGTCTTCTATTTTTAATTGGATTATTTGGGTTTTTGGGTGTTGAGTTGTATGTGTTTTTTTTTAAGATTTATTTATTTATTTGACAGAGAGACACAGCGAGAGGGGGAACACAAGCAGGGGGAGTGGGAGAGGGAGAAGCAGGCTTCCCGCTGAGCAGGGAGCCCAATGCGGGGCTCAATCCCAGGACCTTGAGATCATGACCCGAACCGAAGGCAGACGCTTAACAACTGAGCCACCCAGGCGCCCCGAGTTCTATATGTTCTTTATTTATTTTGGATACTAACCCCTTATCAGATATGTCATTTACAAATATCTCCTCCAATTCAGTAGATTGTCTTTTTGTTTTGTTGATGTATTCCTTTGCTGTTTAGAAGATTTTATTTTGATGGGTCCCGACAGTTTATTTTTGCTTTTGTCTCCTTTGCCTTAGGTGACAAATCTAACTCTTGCTTTTCTGGGTTGTGCTTCATGGAAACACAGGATGGAGAGAGAGCCACAATGTTTCCCCAAGGTCAGCCTATGCTCTGGTGGAGTTGGTACCTTTGTGGGAGGCAATCAGTTATGTCCTTTCACGGATGCCTTTCCAGTGTTCCACATCAGCTCTCAGTTCTGGGCCCTAAAAGGAAGCTCACCAAGATGAGGCCCTATCCATACCTCCTCTAATGCTGGACCCTAGGGAAAAGCCAGGGGCAGGAGTATAGAAGCTGCATCCATGTGTGAGAACTCATCACCCTCTGAAATTGCCGGTGTTGGTGCTCTTGGCCTCAGATCCTCACCTGCCGACAACAGCCCTCTCGGCACCTGTCACAGGGTACTGTCAGGACCAGTAGAAAGGTGAAAGCATCTGGGAAAATATCAAGCAGTCAATGTGAACAGAGGTGGGGGCCTCCCCCAAGGTACATACATGCGGTGACTCTGTCTGAAGGAGAGTGCTGGCTGGACTCCAGTGCTCCACTTCTCCATGTGCAGCGAGCACCCAGCCACAGAGTCTCAGGCCCCTTCCTAAGGATGGGGGCTGCTTGGACAGTATGCAGTGATAATAAAGTCTTTATTTGTCTGACATTCTGTACTATTCAGAGTGTATCTGCAAGTACTATGCTCAATTGATCCAATTAATCTTCATGGTCCCAATTGTAGATAGACAGGTATTAGTATGTTCACCTAAGCAAACAAAATGAATGGTTGCTTTGCAAAAGAAGAAATACAGGTAACTAACAGATTCAAACTAAAACAAGATACTATTTTTCATCTGTCATATTGACAAGAATTATTTCAAAAGTTAATGTTTGTTTGGCATTTTGTAAAGCTCACTGAGTCACTATTAAGTACCAGGCAGTAGGAGAGACAGAAAGGACATACAGACCTGGATTAGTCCATCTGAGTCCTTGCCCTCAAGAGGCTTTGATCTAGAGCAGAGCTTCTCGACCTCTGCACAACTGACGTTAGAGTTGGGCTACCCTTTGTTTGCGGGAGAGGTTCCTGTGCTTGAAGGATGCTCAGCAGCATCCCAGCCTCTTCATACTAGATTCCAGTAGTACCCCATCCCCAGTTGAGATAACCAAAAATGTCTCCAGACATTGCAAAATGTCTCCTGGGCAGCAAAATTGCCCCCAGTTGAAAACCACTTGTCCAGGTTAACAAGAAAACTGGGAAATTGTGTTTATGAACTCGTGGTGAGAGTAGTATTTTAATTGGAGGGCAATGTGACAATGTGTCTTGAACTTCCTCAGACACCTTGCTCCAGCAATTTCACTTCTGCTAGGCCAGGGAAACAGCAAGAGAGCTTAGTGTAGCTTGGCTGTGAATGAAGAAAGCAAGCCTTGCTAGAAATTCTAACCCAAGTCTACACCCACCGGGATGTACACAAACTCAACACAGAAAACAGGTGAAATGTACCCATTACCAGATGCAACATAGTAAAATGAATATTGCCCAAGAAAAAGAGAAAAGTGTAATAGCAGCCGAGGAGCAAGTGATTCTCTACAAAGAAACAATAATCAGAGCAGAGAGCAACTTCTCCTCAGCCATAATAAAAGCCCACGGGAATGGAACGATATCTTTACGGACTTATGAGGAAAGAAAATCTAAAATTCTACATTACAATAAACTATTGTTCAAAAGTAAAGACAAAATTAAAACATTCTCAGACAAATAAAGATTGAAAGAAATGTTACCACTCACAGCATTAAAGACTTTTGGAAAGAAGCTGTTGACCAATAAGAAATGAGTAGCAAAGGCAGAGAATCAAGAGGCAGGGATCAAAATACCAGTAAACATATGGAGAACTAGTTCTTGTAATAAAAATAACCAGGATTACTAATTTAGGGAGGTTTAAAGATAAGGCCAAAGTAAAATACTGAAAACAGCATGTTAGAAAATAGAGTAAGTGGTCAAACTGCAAGGTTTCAATGTCTTCACGCTGTTGGGGGCGGGGGGGGGGTAGCAGGCACAGTCCTGAGGTCCAGAGTTCACTAAAGCAAGTGTGCACGTCAAAGCTTACGGTCGGCCATGAAAAGAACTGCACTTGAATGGGGGACTTCCATACCAGCAGCAAAAGTAAAGGGAATAAAGGAACTTTGATCAGTTACTCAGTCTGTGCTAGGAGACTGAAAAGAAGGGAAAAAAATGTCAAAGAAAACTGCAATAAATAGAGAGTACAAAATACTGTTGTTGGAACTAGGTCTGAATTCATCAGTCATCACAGTAAATGTAAACGGATAAAATACTACAGTTAAAAGACAGATTTTGAGATAGGATTCATCCACCCATATGCTGCTTAAAGGAGCTGAAATAACATCAGAAAAGATGGATGTGAAAAGATGGGAAGAAGAAAAATGTCAGAAACGTGGCTGAGCAAGACAAAGGCCCAGTGGTCAACCTGAGACTAGGCCGAAAAAGAACCCCGCTGATAACCAGGTATTGTTGGCAAAGCCACATTTGGCCTGGCCTGGAAGGAAGTCCCCAACATGCTCCAAAACTGGAGATCACCTCTGAGAAGCCAAAGCTTTAAAATTCCTTGGCGAAGGTGAACTTCAGGAACGGTCTGAAAGGGTCAACCACGCTGGCCTCAGAGCACAGCCTCAGTGTCTACACCAGAAACACGCAGCTGCTGGGGTAGATACACAGGAAGGTTTACTAAACTGAACATCTTCAAAATCAAGAACTTATTACGCAAACAGAAATGCCCAGGAAATGTTCTCATGGGAGCCGTGTGGTGTGTCTGGGAGAAAAGGTCCTGTGGTCGCATGTTAGTCTTAGGGTCCTCGTGAAGCTTAATAAGCTGTTCCTGAAATCCACATGGATAAATAAATGAGAAAACTGGCCCTGACAATTTTGGAGAAGAATGTAAAGGAGGTACTGAACTCTGTCCTCATCAGTTAAGACCACACTAACTTAAGACACATTATTGTCCTAAGGATAGAAAAGTAGACCTTGGAACAGGAGAGCACAGAGACGACCATCTGGGAAGCTGCTATGGGACAGAAGTAGTGTTACTATCTCAGGGTGAAAAGATGGATTGGTCAATTACTGGTGCAGGGACAGCAAGCCAGCCATACGGATGTCCATCCTGCACCAGAACTAAATTCCACATGGAGTTAACACGTGAATGTTAAAAGGAAAAGCAAAATTTCTGGGACAACAATGATCACCTCATGTTTCCTGGGTGATTTTCAGGCACTGGGCACTCTTTCAAGGAGATTACACTAAATCTGAAAAACAATGAAGCCAACACTATTATCCCCATTTTATAAAGGAGAAAGTGGGGTCCAGAGAGAGGTCTCACCCAAGTCACAGAGTCGCTAGGTACTGTGGCCTACCAGCACAGTGCTCTATATAATACAGGGGACTCTACAGAGCGGGAGCAGGTATGCACTTCATAAACAAGACACCCAAAGCACAAGCCATAAGAGAAAAGATGGGAAAGTGGGACTAGGTTAACTTCAAAATCTTTGACATAAGACACCATAAGCCACATGAAAGACAAGCTGTAGTCTAAAAAAAAAAGTCTTTGGAATGCAACACAGTGAACAAAAAATAGCATCTAGACTACAAAAAGAACTAAAACTTGGGCACCTGGGTGGCTCAGTCGATTGGGCATCTGCCTTCAGCTTGGGTCATGATCCTGGGGTCCTGGGATCGAGTCCCATGTTGGGCTCCCTGCTCTGCGGGGAGCCTGCTTCTCCCTCTCCTCCCCACTTTTGCTCTCTCTCAGTATCTCTGTCTCTCTCTCTCTCAAATAAATAAAATCTAAAAAACATTAGAACTAAAAATTAATGAGAAAAATGCACCCAGGCCAATAGGAACACCAGCAGGTGACAGAGGGGAAGCGGGAGAACTATGCTCACATTTCTGAGCAACATGGAAAATGCAAATGAAGTAATAAGATATAACTTCCCCACAGTCAGGTCAGCAAAATGTGTACTTCGACAGTACCTTGCCGGAAAAGTCGTGAGCCGAGGGCAGTCTGACACCATGCCAGGGGAATATGGGGATGTGAACAGGAGCAACGCTTTGGCAGGACAGAGAGGCCCCAGCAGCTGTGCATCCTGGGGGAGCCGCTGGGAGCTCGCCCACCCCGCCTCTCACCATCTCCGCTAGACAGTTTCTGCACAGTCTGCCATCAAAAAGCCTTCTCTCTCTCCCCACATCGGTAGGCATCAGTCAGTCCATCGGAGCCCCACAGAAACTCCCACACAGAACATAATGAGCCATTAAACACGACTTTGAAGACAAATGTTTAACCACGGGGGAAAACATTCACAGTACATTGTTTAAGAAGGGTTCAAAACATTATGTTCAATAAGATCCACATTTTAAGGAAAAATACAGGAAAGAGAAAATATGCAAAAACTATACACTAAATATTCACTGTGTTTATTTCTAACTAGTTTTATATGTACCCTTCTCCTAGTTGTATATCTTATTTCAAAAATTTAAATCTTCATTATTAACAGTGTAACTTTTGTGATTAAAAACAGTTTGTAAAACAGTGAATCATGGAACACTACATCAAAAGCTAATGATGTATGGTGATTAACATAACAATAAAAAATTTTAAAAAGTTTTAAAATCAATGTTTCCAATACTCTTCTGCTCTACATATTTATTTATATGTTATGAATACCCATATATTTTTATATGCACACAAATATGTGAATATATACTATATTATTAAATACTTTTGTTTCTCCTATTCTGGGCTCTGTGCTCAGTGCTTTACCTGCACAACCTCAAGGCCCACTCCCTAACACCAAGGAGCATCTCAGAACTTGCCAGAAGCAGCAGCCAGGTCTGGCTGACTCCAACACTTTTCTCGGCCATGCTTGACCAAAAACCCAGATGAAACCTCCAAACCTAAGTCTCTGGGTTGGTCAAGGTGGAGACAGAAACAGGTCTCCTGGCGGCAACGCTGCCATGTCCCACTTCTGCACACAGGGTCTCCTCGTGTGCCGACAGCTGTGACCTCAGGTGTGCAATGGACAACGAATAGGATTCATCTCATTGTGGAAGAGTTCCCAGTCTTCCAGAGCATCAGAGAGCACATCAAGGGGAGAAGTCTCCCTAGACAACTAGCAAGACTCATGCACAGAGACTGAGACATAACTGAGCATGAGCTACATGTCTGACAGATGTACATCACCTCCCAAAAGAAGATGGTCTGAGATTCAGTCCTGGCTGCGCCTCTGTCTTAGTCTCCTGAGGCTGTTGCAACAAAGGACCATAGACAGGGTGGTATGAAACAATAGAATTGTATTCTCTCCCAGTTCTGGAGGCTGGAAGTCTGAAATCAAGATGTCAACAGGGATGCAGACTCCAAGGGAGAATGTCTTCTTGCTCTCCCCCAGCTTCTGGTGGCTCCAGGCCCCCGGGCTGGTGGCTGCATCACTCCCATCCTGTCTCCACCTGCATGTGGCCCTCATCTCTGTGTGTCTCTCTGCCTTCTCTTCTGTCATTACGACAGGGGTCACTGGATTCAGGGCCCACCTGGATAGTTCAGGATGATCTCATCTCAAGACCCTTAACTCAATGACATCTGCAAAAACCCACCTAAGGTCACATTCCCAGGTTCCTGGTGGCCATACCTTCCGGAGGATCACCACTTAACTCATTATAGCTTCTTTCTAGTATTTAGTGACAGAAGCAAGGTATTGAACCCCTCTTAGCACTGATTCTTTATCTAGAAAATTAGGATATTAATTCCTGGGTGATTCTGAAAGTCTGTTCAGGTTACGTGTATGTATATATACACAAATATATAAAAGGTGCTTAACAGAGTGCCTAGCACATAGTGAGTCTAAACTAAATGTCACTTACTAGAGTCACCATCATGATCATGTTCTTCATCCCCAGTTCAGCAATGCTAGCTTCCTCCCGAATCAGCAGAGACAAGCCTTGGAGCTCAAAGAGGATGAGTAATTCACCCAAGGTTCCTACTGAACAATGTGGAGTCTGACACCAACCTCTTGCAGTCCACAGCTGTCAAAGGTCCATTCCAGGACCAAACTGCCTCTAGTTCACAGTGGTGAGGCAGCAAAGCAGGTGCAGGGGGGCAGGGGGGGCGGGGGAGTGGCCAATGGACAAAGAAGGCCATGCCAGCATTGAACGGGTAAATCTCCACGTGCAGCCCAGGGCCTGGCTGGCCTCAGGTCTGGGGCTCCTTCCAGTCAGGGGTGATACAGCAGTGCTTTGGAGATTCACATCAGCCCAGAACAGCAGGTGACGGCACACCCAGGATGCTCCGGAGAACAGACACAGGCAACAGACAGAGGCCACACAAGCCTGGCTCCAAGGCCGGGCTCAGAGGCCACTGCCCTTTCCCAGCTGCTTCATCCGGGTACTGCTCCTCATTACAAAGTGGCTAGCTTGCGGAGGGGCATGGAGCGAGCTCTCACAATCCGTCCCTACATGGGACCTCTTGGTGGTCCATGTGCTTCCAGCTCCCAGTCCCCTGTGACAGCGAGGAAGTGGAGTTTTGGGGCCACTCCCTTGACCCTCAGCTGGGTCCAGACCAACGTTCCAGGCCCACGGAGTGAGTACTTCCAGTCACACTCACGACCACACAGGTGTCTCCCACACACAGACCCAGACAATGCCACCTCTACAAACCCCCAGTCCTTGGATACACGTGGGATCTGACCTAGAAACGTCCCCACTCTAATGCAAGGACATGCCCGCAGATCCTGGCCGGTAGACGTCACCTCCCCAAACCACCGCACCTGCCTCCTCCCTAGCCAGCCTGGTGAGCCCCCTAACCGGGAGGACATCTGGAGATCTGAGACCACTGAGCACATTTCCCTGCTTCCTCCAGCTCCTTTCCTCCTTCTTATTTGGGACTCAAACACAGAATAATGAAAGATAACAGAACTTGTGACACCAAATGGCCAGAGTGCCACTTGCCTTTTTGATGATGGAACAAGGGAAGTGAAAGGTAGTGATCACATACGACTGGATCGTCTGTGGTCCATCCTCAGCCGCTGCCCCGGGGGGCGACCTTTCCCCAGGCATTCGATGGTGCAGACCGCGATGGCAATGCTGACAGGCCAGGGGGGTACAGCCTCCGCCACCCGGCGATGCCCTTCACTGTAGCTTTCTGAGCTGTGGTGAGCGGGACGGCTGCACAGAGGACTGGGATGAGGAGTTGGGGACACGACCCTAAAGCGCTCTGCAGTGTTTGGCACAAAACAAACGCTCAGCCATGACGTACTGCTGTCATTGTCAGAAGCAGAATTTTCTAAGCTCAGTGTGCAGCCACCACATCAGGTCATGGTCATGGGATTCCATGGGGTCATTTCCAGTAGAGCTCAAACATCCCATGGCAACCAAACATTCTCCAGCTCTCAGCTTAAGTCAGCAAGTATATACCGGGGGCCCACGACATGCCCAGCACCACACTAACGAGGGTCAGGAATGAAGGGGCCCAACCTCACTGAGAAGGCAGATGAACTCACAGGCAGGCAGCAGCAGGGTGGACAGATGTGGGCTCAGTCCCAGGGCACCTCTCGCCAGCGTGACGGCCTCGGCCAATTTCTGAAAGCTCTCTGGACCTCAGTCTCCTCGTCTGGCAATGGAGCGTGATGACAACTTGTCTTGTGAGGGAGGGCCCAACGAAGCAGCGCTTTCAGTGCTCTTAAAACAGTGTTTTCACAGAGTAAGCACTTCCTAAATGCTGGCGATTATCCACGGGCAGAGCACAAAGGGAGACGAGGAGAAGCAGGGAGGAGACGGGGTGGGGGAGACATCAGGGGTGGCTTTGGTCAAGGCAAGGTCTGCAGAGAAGGCAGGAGTGAGGAGTGGCCACTTCACTTCCCAAACGCCCTAGGAAGGTGGGAAGGGCACAGTGCATCTGGGCACCGCCAGTACCCCATGACTAATGAAGCCTCAGAATATACCGGAGGCTATAATGGACGGGGGTTGGGGGGGCAGAGCAGACCTCAAACCCAAGCTGCGATGTTCCATCTAGTTTCAGGAAAAAGGAACTCCTGGTTGTGCTCCCTCTGGGATTCTCCGGGTACAAGAGTCTCTGGATGAAACACCTGTTCCTGTTCTGGAGCCTGTTTTTCCAGAAGAAAACTGCACTGAGTCTGTTGGGACTGGTGGTTTATCTTCTCTAGTAATGATGCAAATTTGAGCACTGCTTCTGCATTTACAAAAACTGTATATGACCTGAGAACAAATTCACCTCCAATCCCAGCCCCACTGGGGAAAAGCAGCTGGGAGACCATGGGCGCGTGCACCGTGACGCTGGTAAGCGACAGGATGGGGCCTCTCATGACCCCATGAGTCCAGATCCCACCGTGTCAGTGATACAGGCTGGCAAGGCCGACTCTCTCAGATTCAGTAACACTTGTATCAATGACAGATGCAGCAGTAATTTCTATAAGCCTCTGTCTTCTGAGCCATAAGATGTGGATGATAGCGGGTACCTACCTCATGGGGTTGTATCAGGTATTAAGCACAGATGAGACAGCTAGCACATTGCCTCGCACACAGTGGGGAACCAACAAGTACTAGTTGCTATAGTAATAACAGTGCTTTTTTATGACTGCTGTATTTGTACTTCTAATGCATACACTTCCTTTCCATCACCCTCATCTGGGCTGCCATCACTGCCAGCCTCTCAGACATTCTCCAAATGGTCCCTTTACCTCCACGCCAGTCCCTCCAGTATAGTCTTGACATTGCAGAAAGAGGAACAAACCTAAAACACTTGCCACATTATGCTCCCTCCCTTGTTTCAAACCCTGCAATGATCCCCCACTGCCCTTCCCAAGCCCCTCCTGCCCACTTCACAGCCCCGCATGACCTGGTCCTCATACATACTTCTCCCAGACACGTTCAGTCAATTTCCTTCACTTCCTGGAAAACAGTGGGCTCAGCCCTGCCTCAGGGCCTTTGCACAGGTTGTCTCCTCTGCTTGGCATTGCTCCTGTGTACGAATGGTTGTCTCCTGCTCGCCCTTTTGGCTTTCTCAAAGACAACATTCTCCATAACCACCACCGGTGAAGCATCCTGCCTCAGACACCCTCACTCACCACACTAAACAGTAAGACGATTGTTTGTTTAGTCATGTGCTTTATACTGCCATTAACTCCAGTCTTGGGTACATACCCAACAGAAATAATTACACACATTCGCCAAAAGACACGGATAAAATGTTCACAGTGCAACTTATGATCCCCAAGTTGGAGGCTGCCCAAAAGCCCCCGGCCAATGGAATCAATCAATAAGTTGCTGTGTTTTCAGGTGACGGAATGCTAGCTGATGAAAACAAACAAGCTAGACGTACACACGATAACACAAGTGAACTTGACACAAGTACCGTAGAGGGAAAGGAGCCAGGTGGAAAAACAACATATTCTTCTTTATGAGCCCGTGTTATGAAGATCAACAAAGCAGGCAAAACCAATCTGTGATGTTTGAAGTCAGGACAGTGGTGAATTTGGGGTGTGGAGGGGTGCTGCTCCTGTTCCAAACCTGCTGCTTGATTGGGGTGCTAGTTACATTCACAGGGGTTGTTTGCCCCGTGAAAATTCACCACGCTGTGAACCTCCAATGTGTGCACTTCTGTCTGTGTGTCACTCCTCAGTGAAAACGTAGACATCACAAAGCTGGGTAAGGACATGTTCCGTCTGTGGCCTCTTTCAGAAGGAACACAGGATGGCTTCTCAGGTGGAGACGAAGGGGCCCTGGAAATAAGTAGGAGCTGCAGGACATGGAGGGCATGACAGACCCTGAACTCCCTCCTCTACACCTATCACCACGCCATCTCGACTGCAAGGTCAGCGGCAGGGCCAACACTGCCCTCCGGCTCCAGGGACATCGGCAGATGCCTGGAGTCACAACCGGGGGTTGCTACTGGCCAGTGGGTAGAGGCCAGGGACGCGGCTCCCCAACACACAAGGAACCATGCTACCCCTGCTCCGCTGACAGAAAACTGACAGGACGCTGGTGCCCAAGGCCCTGTGGCTGATGAGCAGCCAGGTTTCCTGACTTCTGGCCTATTGCTGGGCCCGTAGTCTCGACCCAATTTTCCGAGTCCGGCTGTCTAAATCATGAGCTTTAAGATGCCCCATCCCACCCTTCCCTGGAGATCATCATGTAAACTAAGAAGATTCTGCCCAGTTCAAGAAATCAGACAGTGAGAGCATTTTTAGGAGCAAAGAAATGCCCTGTTTTCCTTGTTACTGCTTTAGTTCTACAGAGAACTTAGGAGGAAAGTATGATCAGCCACAAAACATCACAAGAAGCTTGTGGTGTTAATGCACTGTGCCAGGTTGACTCTGGCTGAATAAAATGCTCAAGAAGTGGACTATTTCGCAGGAGGTAGAGACAGGTCACGAGTCATTTTCCTTCATCATCTGGTCATGTTTTCCAGGGGCAGGAATGGAGAAATACCTTTCTCTCTGAAGCTATTCATCTTCTTTCACCGAGAAGATCACGTTTTGTAGCTGTAAAGCCTACACACACCATTACAAAACTTCAGCAAGGAGCTTTCTGGAAATAATCATGGTATTGATTAATCTGTACATTCAAAAAGAATGGAGCCTCCAGTATGGAATACTTTTATCCAAACAGT
The DNA here is from genome assembly GCF_037043125.1 of Eumetopias jubatus. Lineage (NCBI taxonomy): Eukaryota > Metazoa > Chordata > Mammalia > Carnivora > Otariidae > Eumetopias > Eumetopias jubatus. Next base: position 1,913,708 of record NW_028274838.1, on the reverse strand, counting down.
CATTGCAGATGGAGTCATACACCAGCTAGACATGTCTTGGATTATAATGAGGTTCCAACCTGTTGTTTTCCCCAGAACTCTGCCTTCTCAGCTCAAAAGGCTGACACATAAATGCATGCACAATCCTGTCACTATTAAAATGCACCAAGCCCAAACTATTGGCTGAGCCCCTCATCTCTGCCCAAACTATTGGCTTAGTCCCTCATCTCTGCTAGGCAGTGTGCTAGGCACGGAGGGTTCTCCCCACCATGGGAGACCAAGAAGTGTTAGGTAGGTACCCAGCCTCCCTGCCCTTAGAAGGAAGGAAGACACCACCTCACGGCCGGTTACCTAAGAACACAATAAGAAATTGTCACAGGGCAGCCATGTGCAAGCAATTCCCAAAGACCAAGTTCCTCTATCGTCGATCTTTGTCGTTTTACAGACTCTCCGCATCCATCACCTACTGCTCCCTCCTTTATAACAGCAACTTAGCTTCCTCGGGGGACTTGTCTCTCTCCTGATGTGCTCATCTTTGTAAACCAAAGTGATGGTTTGCAAACCAAACATGATCCGAATGAGACCAGACAGACTCTCTCCTGGTCGTGGGAAATGGGGCAGTGTAGCTAAAGAACAGCTAGAACTTAGTTATTTGTTCAACAAATATTCACTGTACTCACTGACACCTGCTCCATGCCAGACCCATTCCAGGGGCTGAGGGTGCACAGGGGGGAAGGGGCCAGGCGGGTGCCCTTGCCACTTCCAAGTGGGCGGCAGGGAACAAACAGAAGGACACACCATGTCTCCTCAGGTAGCAGTCGGCTTATGACAACAAAGCAGCAGCAGATGTAAGAAGGGGCAGGGACTGAGGGGGCGCCATGCGGGAGCCCCAGGGTGGACCCCCCCCAGGCCCCGCATGCACAGGGGGCACTGGAGTGGGGCCTGATCTTCCTTCCTCCTTTGCATTTCCTGTTGAGACTCAGGGGTGGGTTCAACCCCCTAGGTCAGGGGTAGCAAACTTTTGTCAGTAAAGGGTCAGATGATTAGCTGTTTCCAGCTTCGCAGGGTGTGCCCCTGTCAGAACTCTGCCCTCGTGAAGGCAGCTACTGGCCACACATGGACAAATGGGGGCGGCTCTCTTCCAGTGTATTTACAACACAGACAGCTGGCCGTCGGTCCGGAACCCCTGCCCTGGACCGTCGCATCTGTGCTGAGTCTGTCCTTCCCCAGGTCAGTCCTCCAACGGTGGCTCGATTAATTCAGTGTAGTCCCTGCTATTTTTCAAATAAACTATCTTCCTGCCTAACCTGGCAAAGCAGCTTTCTCTTGTTTGCCACCAAGTGAACCTAATGGATCTAGAAGGTGCTTCTCAGATGAAGAAGGGCAGCATCACCCCTGAGTTATTTTACAAACAGCCTAAGTCATGAAGGATGGGTGGTGTCTTCAAGTCCCCACCGCCACACTTTAGAGGTTGAGAGGAAAACACCTGCCTGAGGCCACTCAGCAAATCCAAAATAACCAGGGCGAGGACCCAAATCTACTGCTTCCCTAATTCAGTGCCCACATCTTAGGCCCCTATCTGCTAGAAATAGCAGAAAACCTACTCAACTTCAGTAAAGGCTAATTTTACCTGCGCGACAAGAAGTCTACAAAAGTGACTGCTGACATCATTCCACAGGTCTAAGGATATCAGGGCTGGGGTCTCTGCAATTTCCTTTGCCTTCCTTCATGAGTACAAAATGGCTGCCACAACTCCAGCCATCATGTAGATGGTCAAGGCCAGAAAGAAAAGGAAAGGGAAGTATCTAAATAAGTCCTTTCTCTCCCAAAAGCCAAAGTTTTGCAGCAATTGCCCAAAACACTTGTGTTTCTTATATATGGCCACTTCTAAATGCTTAGGATTCTGAGAAAGTGGACATTCACTTTTCAGCCTCTGAGGCAGACAGAGAAGGGAGAAGGGGCTTGGGAATGATGTCAGGTTTGTTAAAGCAGCAGCCTCAGTTTCCTTTCTACAAACACAAGAATGCAAACTGCTACCTGCAAGAGCAGCTGCTGATTCCAAACCACTATCCGGCAACCCTTACCCCTAAAGCAGGGGCTCCAGAGGCCAGTGGGTCATACACTCCACTTAGGGAAGGAACTTTGTAAAAAAACACATTCCCAGATTCCACTTGAAAACGATAGGGTCAGAATTCTGGAAACAGGATCCAGGAAACTGTATTTAGATGAGCTCTTCAGTTATAATGTAAAGTCGTTAAAGCCGCCCCTCCAACCCAATCCCAGTCCCCTATTCCTGTGGGCTCCTTTGTGACAGTTCCATGTGGATCCTTCCGGAAACAGTGTGAACATGTATGAACAAGCATGTACCTGTATCTGGCCACTATTCTGCACAAGTAGAAACCCCTACACACTCAACGGCACTTTGCTTCCTCATCCAGTTACACATTCCAGAAATCGCGCCATGTTAGCATACAGAGATCTACTTCCACCACGGCTGCAGAGTGGACGATCAGTACCTTGTCCCAGTTCCCCAGGTAACTGAGGATCAGCCGGCTGTGGGAATGATGGGCTGCCAGGCACTAGTGACACCGTAGCCTATCAGTAAGGACAGCTGTCTGGATACGGGTCAGCCACTGAGCCAGCACCAGCCACGGATTCACGCACATGACCATCTCCTTAAGCCCCGAAGGTAGGAGCGTGATCCAATCCCATTTTACAGATGAGGATGTTGTGGCACAGAGAGATTAAGTCACGTACCCAATGTCGCACAGACAGGCTTCACCTGTGGTCTGGACTCAAAATCACACTTCACTTTGGTCAGCATGGTATGCAGCCCCACCCAGCAGCCCCGCAGCATGGCAAATTCTCCTGAGCACTTGAAGCAAGATCAGGGTCTGGTCACCCAGGATCCTCCCCACCCATCATAATCCGAGCTCTTTCCTTCTCTCCCACATCACCTACCCACCCACGGCAACTTCCCCCAGACAGTCTCCCCTTAGCAGCTACAAAATCTACTGACCAGGATCCAGCTATTGGTACTTGGTCTTTGCTACGTGAAAAATCGGTAGAAGCTTTTGCCTGGATGCCTGGTATGCATATTCATCCAACACCTCAGAAACAGAGATCCTTCAACACAGACTAGAAAGAACCACTTGTTTTCCTTTCTAGCTGTGACCTTCTGAGGGGTGGGGATGATGTGGTATTCACCTCCTTGTATACCCCAGGGTCCGGCCCACGGCCGGTGCTCAATAAATGTATGTGATACTGATTTACTTCCTGGAGAAGACAGTATTCCCCCAAATGCCCTCAAAATCACACCTGCAGTGATAGAGTTAAATTTGTCATCTGATTCTGAAACTACATGTGGTCTATTCTGCATCATGCCAGACACAGATGAAAAGCATATAGTCCTTGTTTTCAAAAAACTTTCTCCCCTATGATGAGGACAGATGTGCACAGCATTAAGTGTGTGTTAAGGCAGAATGGGGAAAATCCTGGAGCAAACACTTAGAGGGGTTGTGAGGAGGTGTGAGAGCACAGATAGGAGTAACTGCCCAGGGCTGAGGCCACTTCCTGAGCGCCTGTCCCCCTTGGACTCTGAGACCTGTGCACCTGACCCCCAACCAAAGAAAGCTGACTGGTAACGACTTGCCGAATGAATGAATGACAGTGACCTCCACGTGGTTGCCAAAACCATTCTACATGCTGCATTTCAGAAAGAAGACAGAGCAGTTCCATCAACCTGAGCCTCAGTCTGCATCCATAAAATGGGGAGAGTAATAGGCCTCCCTGGTGGAGCCGTCCTGAGGATTAAATGGGCTAATCCATAGAAAGTGTGCGACAAAAGGGGTGAAAACAGTGAGTGCCCAGTCTGGATTAGCTGTGCCTGCATCGCCTCCTTCACTCTGTGCATGAGCAAGCTCCACCTGTTTAGGGGTGCCTGGTGCTCATGCCCATGTCACCTGGGGTCCAGCCCACTCCCGTTCCCACAGCACCACACCCCCGGAACCCTGAGACCAGGACAAGGCATCAGTGCTCGTCGCCCAAGACACTGTGTCACAGAAGAACAGAAGCCACCATCACAGGGTGGGCACACAGCAGGTGCTTGCTTATCGCAGATGAGCTGAAGCCAAGGGAAGGGCAGAACCTACCTGGAAGTTCACTTCTCCTTAGTCAAATTCCTGCTCTCCTTTTATTTTAATTTCTTTCCCCTTAGTCTTTCCTAAGAGTTGAGCCGGGTAAAAGATGCAATTATACAATGAGGTATGAACTCTGTGTAACTGTGCCAACCTGTGCTGATTTTAAAGGAGATATAAATGACATAGATTTCTAAAATTCAACACTCATTTTGAAAATTGATTATGTGCCAGGTACTGGGGATATGCAATTTCTAAAACCTCCTCTGCTCTCTGAGACTCACAGAAACTACAGGGAGGGGTGGGGGACAGTTATAAGACAGGAAGGGAGGGCCAAGAGATAGATATACAAAGGCTTATGGCAGCAACCGGGATAAAACATTTAGTGGGGTCAGTTGAAGTCTCAAAGGAGTGACTTTGCAGAACAGAGTCTTGAAGGGCAAGTAAGAGTTTGCAAGGCGATCCAATAAGGGAAGAGCAGCCCACGAAATGAAAGGAACATTTGCAAAACTCACACAACAGCACACAGGACATTCAAGTGACCACAAGTAGTCCGAGAGAGACAAGGATAGACTGGCCCACCCCCACTCGCCATGTCTGTGTCCCTGGCAGGCATTACCAGTCAACCATGGCCTGGCTCCAGGGAGCTCTGACCCAGCTTGGGATTCCTCCTCTGGGGGCTCCAGCAGCCTACCCAACAAGAGCCGGAACAAGGACAGGAAGGCTACATTGGAGAGTTGGGGCAAAGGGGACATCACTGCTGCTTCTTAGAGGAGCATTTAGCTTGTCAGTGCTTTGGAAAATCTGGCCAATGGAGAGACTGGGTTAGAGCAAGCAGCAGAGGGGAAAGTAGGGCAGAGGAAGGACAGGGAAGGCAGACAGAGAGCAGCTCCTATGAGCGAGATCGCCCCAGGAGCCGCCAGACACTGCAGGGATGGAGGCTGAGGCCGGGGAACACTTTGGAGGCAGAAGGGGAAGGATCTGGTGTGACTGAAGGTGGAGATTCAGAAGTCGGGAAAGGCCTTACCTGGGACTGGGAACTTGGAGCAGGAGAACACGAGAACCTGCCTGGGTGCCAGGCTTAAGGGCAGAGCAGCACGGCCAAGGCTGGGAGCCTGGGCACCTCGGGGTCTGGCGGCTGGGATGGGAGTCCTGTCCGGAGTCGGGGCACCTGGGTTCCAACTCGGGCCTGGCTGTGAACCCTTGTCAAGGCTGCCTGACTCCTCAGCACTGAGCTCGGACTCCAGCCAATGCTGGAGCAGTAAATAAGGAAACTGTGGGAAGCTGGGAGGGATGCCCCATGCCACATGGCCCAGGAGCAGTGAGGGCTAGTGTGGCATCACCCTACCCTTTCATTCCTCCGGCCTTGTCACCAGGCTGCCTCCAGGATCTTGGCCAGGATCACCTGGCTACACCCCCTTCCTTCCTGCTTTGCTGACCTCCTGCCTCCCAGACCTGGAGTTTGCTGTCCTTGGTCTTGAAATCTAGGCTCCTAAAACACTTCTTTACTCCTGACCTCTGGCCAAACTCAGACATGACCTCAAGCTGTCCACTCCCGGACACCAGCCCAGGGTCCTCAGATGGGGCCAACCCTGCCTCCTGCACCTCACATTCTAGGTGATACTCTGAGATCAGTCCACCTTTGCCATCTATGACCTTGGGCTGAAAGGGGGTCTGAAATGAGACACAGTACCACCCTGGACACACACACACAGGGCCTGCTCAGCACCTTGCAGCCACTGTCAGTTCTGGGAACACCCACCCTTTAAAATCCCTCTGATTTTCTGACAGGTTTAGTATCAAGCAGAAGTATCAAGCATCACGTTTTCAAGGTATTGAGAGTGCTTCCTCTGCTTATGTAAGACTATAGTAACAACCAAGAAGCTCCCTTCCAGTAGAATAAGCATTTACACAAAGAAACAAATTAACTTTTAATAATGCCGACAAAGCAAAGCTCTGGCTGATGTACACTGGACCACCAATCAACCGCACATCTGTACTTGTAGACCAGGGGAGCCTCCGTAGGAAGAAGTTGAGACAGCCCACTTAGAGATCCCCAAAGGATGGCAACCAGACAGGGGCTTGCTCTCCGTCTGGGTTTCATTACCCCTGTGTGACCATTAAGGTTGCTGCATCCCCGAACCCTCTGTGCTGAGAGGAACGTGTGAGTGCACTTCACCTCTAAAAGGATGCATGAAATAAAAATCTCTGAAGGCAGAGCGTCATCTGCTGATCCCTCCCTGCCGGTGTTCGCTCCCCTTCCAGAGGAAGTCCCAGCTTACCAGTGCTCTGAAGACGGAACCTGCTACAGGGCCTAGTGCTTTGCTTTGAGCTGAAAGGGAGGGCAATCTGGGCCATAGCGGGTCTGCTGTGCCTTGTCTGTGCCTTGTGCTGATCGCCTTTGCTCTGGGTTGGCCACTCCCACCAAGCATGTTGGAGCCGTCCCCAGCTCAGGAGCCTGACTGTGCAAACCTACCCACTTTACTCCCCAACGCCACCCCAGTTTCTGCCTGGGGAGAGAGGCACTCTGATTCACTACCAACCGGGATCTGTCACCCCGCACACTGGAGGAGACACAGCCAAAAGGCCAGGAGTGACCCTCCCTCCCTTGCCCAACAGACTGAATACCCCTCACTCCCATCATCACTGGGCTTTAGCCCTGGAGATTAAGCACCAATGTGCACAGGACCATAGGGGCCAATGCCATCTGAAATGCTCATTAATTCTGCAAAATCATCATATAGTTCTCCATTTGTTCTTTTTGGATCAAGAGCGATCCCGCCCCCTTTCCCCCCCCTCTTTTTTTTGGAAGGAAGAGATGGGAAAAAAAAAAACTAAAAGTTGAAACCTAAATTATTTCTTCTCTCCTGAAATACACTGACTGGATGCACATTGTTGGAAATTCTCAAAGACTTATTTTCAAAGGATGAAATTCTAAAGATTTCAAAAAAGATGGTCAAATAGAATCTTTGCTTTTTTCTTCTGAAGAATAGTGGATCACAAAGTTATCTGAGTTTTACAGTCTGGAAGGTAAGGCAACGTAGATCTGGGCTGTCTCGTCATAAACATTAAAAACGCCGCAGTCCGCTTCTGCGAGCAGTTTAATTTCTTTTTGTTCTATAATTAGGATGCTTCCCTGTGGGCACGAGTGGCAAGAGCACCAGAAGGCAGCCCCACCTGCAGGACAAACATCACAGCCCTGGTCAGCTTCAGTAGCAGCACCCCTCCCCTCCCACCTCCCTGCCCCAAGGGCAAATGCAGGGCTCCCTCACCTACAGGACAAATGGTGAGGAGGGTGCTGGGCGGAGGGCACCAAGGTCCATTAGAGTCAGCTGCCCACTCCCTGTGGTCCAGCAAATACTCTGACTTGGACTCAAAGTCCAAGGGATATCCGCGGCAATACTCCTTTCATAGTGAAATATAAAGGCAATCTAAACACTTGCTAAGGGGACTGTTCAAATAAACTAGGGCCCTCCAATGCACAGAAGCCAAGCAATCTTTACAAAGAACAAGGGAATTTTGTAGGTAAAGCAGGACAGATTTCCACAGCAAAATGTCAAGTTACGGAAACAATTTTGCCAATATTATGTGGAACGCAGCCTTTTTGTAAAGCTACATGTTCATGAACATAACACCTATGAGTGAACTGTTGGCGCATACACAGGAAGTATGTGGAAGAATATACCCTTTCTAGTGACTGTGTCCTAGAAGAAGGGGACAATGAAGACATTTCACTTTCCCACTTGACATGTTTCTATCATTATCTGACTGTGTTGCAAACATAGGCTCATTTTGGATTTATTCTACGTGTTGCTCGAGGACATACCCAGGCGATCCTCTGAGTATCTCTGGAAGGCAAACCTTCATCCTTGCGTATCTGAAATGCCTTCGTTCCACCCGCACCCCATGCTACTGCCCCCGTGCTGAAGATTCCACATGTGGTCTGCTTTGCTGGGAGCCGGGAGGCTGCTACTCAGGTCTCTCCGCACAGCACTCTGGAAGTGAGAGGATGAAGGCCAGTCTGATTTTTGCTCCTTAGCAGGAAACATCATTTTTGTGTCCAGGCTTTCAGGCATTCTGCGCCTCCTTGGTTTTCTAAAGGTCCAGTGCACATCCTGGGGTGGGGAGCGGGGGGGTGCGTCGTCCAGGCAGGGCTCTCACCTCGGGGATTTCCACGGATTCGTCTATTTCCATCTTGTCCTCGACTTGGGCCCTGGTCTGGGCTGCCAGAATTCTCTGGCTGGAGGCCACACTTGCGGACCCCCGCCCCTCCTCTCCTGGTCCCACACCTCTGCTGCGTGCTGGAATCCCCTCAGGCTCTGCTGCCCACAACGGAGCTTCCAATTTCAGAGCTTCACTGGTAACTTGCGCAGCTCTGGTTGGCGTTCACATCAGAGATGCTGCATCTCTGGGAACCCCTCCGTGAGTCTAGTCAGGTTCATTCTGGGTTCTCCTCTGCCGTGTGACCCCTGTTTTGTTAGTTTTAGCTTTTCTACCTGGTGCCTTGGAGCCACACGTGCCTAGAGATGATTCCCCTGAGTGTGTGCTAATGTGTGAATTATCTGCTTATCTTTCTGTCAATCCCTGGATTGTTGTCTATCCCATTCATTGATGCGTGGCAGGCTGAAGATCTTACTGCCAGGGTGTGGGGCTCCCTGGCCCTCCCCAGGCCTGGAGCTCCCTGACCTTGAGCCCTCACCAACTGCCCTGGCCTCAGGGAATGCCCACTCCCACCTAACACATGGAGAAGGGGAAGGGTCACCCCACCTAATTTATTAACTAATTAAGACCCTCAGTCAATCCCAGGAACCACCCCCCCCCCGCATCTCCAGGACCTTCAGCTCATTTCTTACCTTCTCAGCTGCCTCCCTCTGTGCCGCCTCTAGTCTTATTTCTCTGAATGTCTGATTCTATTTGCTTTCTATCTTTCAATACTTTCTGGCCCTTTGCTGTCTCTTTATCTTGTTTGGGTTTTTAAAACATCTTTTTGGGTTTTCCATATGTTACAGAATGGGATTTAATATGTAAAAAAAATAATATCCCTGTGGTTATATAGCTTCCTCAATGTGAAGAAGGCAAGAAAATGCACAAGATCATCATCACTGACCTCCAAGTGTGGAGTCTCTCGTCGACATCCCCCAATGGGTTTAAAGGGCACTTCATGGAGTCACCTAGCTTAATTCTGCTTCCTAGCATTATTGAATTTGGAGAAGGCAGTAACTCAAATAAATCCAAATGATAAATGTCAGGTTATAACAACTTATTTTATATCAAATTTGGCAATAACTCTTCACTTGTCAAAAGAAACATATACTCAAAATGAACCAATTAATCTTTTTCCTCCTTTTTTTCCTCCCCCTCCTTCAGTAGTAAAGAACATCTGAAGCCTAAGTTTATAAAACCTTGCTAAATAAACAAAGTATTTCAAAGCCTAAGTTTTTTCTTTTGTATTACAACCCAAGGTAATCTTCATGTTAAACCCAAAAGTTGGGTTTGGTTGCCGTGCCATAGAGTTCTGCATGGTGAGACTTTCAGATTTCTTATTGAATTCCTCGTTCACATTCAGTGTTCTCCAGACAGCACAAGAGAAGCTCACAGAAAGAAAGCATTATTAAAAAAAAAAAAAAAAAAAAAAGCAAGCATTCATTTCACAGGCTGTTTTTCCTGGGTTATAGCTTAGGAAGGAGCATCCCGACCTAGCCTTCTGTCTCCGGTGTCTTTGGGCAAGAAGCAAACATCAGCTGTTGAGATGATAAAGAAGCCATTGATGCCATTTGCTCTTTATCTGGTCATTTGTGCATAATCTCGAGAATACACTGGGCAATGATCCTGACAAGCAATTGAAAATGCAAGGTGAACGGTCCAAACAACACTTCTAACACAGACATGGAAAGAGTGTAATTTCTTTGAAAGCAAACTCAATGTCAAATCAAAGTCCCATTTCCAACATGCGCTTCAGGAATTCGCTAGAAGCCTGGAAGAAACGCCCTGTCACTGGTACTCAGGCACACATAGTAAGTCAGTCTCCTTCTTTCCACTCTTGGTCACTCTTGTGGCCATCCCCCAACCCCCTCCACAAGCAGAAAGACCCTCTCAAAACATGAGCCAGATCTTGTCATTCCCAACGCAAAACCTGTTGACAGCTTCCCATCATTCTTAAGATGATACCCAAAGTTCTCAACGTGGTTGACAAGGCCCTCTGTGCCCCAGCCCATCTTGTCCCCACGTGGCTGCCACCACACTGGCCTTCCTAATGCTCCTTGGACACCCTCCCAGGATCACTTCCAAGCATCCACACTCACTGCTCCTTCACCTTTTCCTGCAGCTTCACCCAGCATGACTGCTGGTTTCTGCTCAAATGTCATCCCCACAGGGGCCCTCCCAAAAACCCCACAGCGGTCACAGGAACTCTGTGCACTCTCCAGCCCCCTTCCTGGTCTGCTTTTCCTCGCAGGGCCTTCTCACTCTCTGATCTCATCTACTTCTTCTTTGCCTGCTTCATGTTTGCACATTAGAATGCATGTTCCAGGAGAACAAGGGCCGCATCTTGCTCTCTGCTATGGGCCCTGTCTAGAAGCCTGATGACGATCAGGAGGCGCTCCATGAAAATGAGTAAGTGAAGGAGGAAAAGAACACTGCTATTTAATGAAATAAGTAAGGGACACTCTCACAACAGATAGGCAGATTCAATTCCCAGGTAATTCATTTGGCACGAAAATATGGCAAAAGCATTCCTTAAACAGTTAAACACAGCATTACCATATGATCCAGGAAGTGGACTCCTAGGTGTGTAGCCCAAAGAGGCAAAAGCGGGGGCTCAGGCAGACACCTGCACACCACGGTGCATGGCTGCTTGAGTGACGATGGCCTGACAGTAGAAACAACCCAAGGTCCATCCACAGATGAAGGGATAAGCAAAATAAGGGCTATGCATACACTGGACTATCATTTAGCCCTCTAAAGGAATGAAATTATGAGCATGCTACAACAGGGATGGACCTTGAGCACAAGCTAAGTGGAGTAGGTGAGACACAGAAAGACACTGTATGCATGGTCCCTCTTACAGGAGGTGTAGGCAGCAGTCAGCTCCACACAGAAAGGAGCAGGAGGGTTTCCAGGGCTGGGCGAGGGAGGGAAAGGGAGTTGCTGTTTAATGGGACACAACTTCTGTTTGGGATGATGAAAAATTCTGGAGATGGAGGTGGTGACGGCTGCACACTGTTCTGAATGCACCTAATGTGATACACTCTGCATATATGTATATAATAAACAGGCTTAGACGTGTACATACACAGAGCAGTTATTCTATTTGCCTTGATCTTATGAAATTAGATGAATTTATCCTGAGTTTTTTATTAGATGAATCAGCACAAGGAAGAGTCTTTTACCATCTGTTTAACTTAAAATCTTAAAAAAAAAATTCCTGACTTAACATTATTGGTTTAATAAAAATGAGCTCTGATGATTATATACATAAGCTAGTGATGCCTGATTTATTAGGCAAGCAAAACACGTCAGATGCTGAATTATTTTTCCCAATGTCATTTGTGAATATTACTCAAAGTTTTTATCCATATATTACTTCTGTTCCCTCAAGATAAAAAACAAAATCACTTCTACATATGTTTGTCAAAATTGGGAGCACTTTAACAAATAGCTTCCAATATAGCACCTTCTAACATGTCGTTAAATATTCTCCTTTGAATATAATTGAGACCTTTCCAGTTACATCAGGAAATTCTCTAATATATTTCCATAAATTACAATAAATACTGTCCTTTTAAACTTCTGGGGGGTTTTCAACTAATGTGTGATGTGAGTAATTCAAGTTCAGCTCTCTACTCTCACTGGGGGTTCCCGGTTCTTCATACCAGTCTCGCTCATTAGAGAAAGAAGCCACCTGCCTGGGGCATTTCAAAGGATGCCAAACCTGTGTGTGGTCATTGTGGGTGGAGAGGAGATGGGGACGGAGGCTGATTTAATGCTGCTCTGGGACCAGGCCACCTTTGTAAAACCCCTCAGAGCAATTACAAAAGCATCTGCACCCAGAAGCACACAATAAGCACTATTTGACTGAATACCCCAGGGGTGTCCCCAAGCCTGCCACCCACCATCCATGGAAGAAGAGGGGTTCTAGGTATCCTGAGGACAAACACTCATTTAATTCTCATACGTTGTTTAAAATGAATTACGGCAAGATTTTCCACTGAAGGTAATGATATAAAATGTTCTTTTAAAATAAATATGTTGAAATTTAGAATGGTTAGATTGAATGAAATTAATAAGTAATTGACCTGTGGTATAGGATTTGGAGAAAATCTAAAGGTCCACAGACGACTAGATTCGGGGCGACAGTAAACTGGTAAATGTTCCTTGTTCGCCATCAGAACCTAGAAGCTGGGAGGGTGGGGGAGGGGCCGTGCCCAGCTGGTGCTGGAGCCTCTGCAGGGGCAGCAGGAGGCCAGTTCTGGGGCATGGAAGGGAGAAGACGGTGCCATGGTGGTGTGAGTTGGGACAGGAGTGCAAAGGACTGTGTCCCCTTCTCCTTCAGGTGTGCTGTCTCCTGTTGTTGGGACCCCAAGGAAGCCAGCCGATGGAGAAGAAAGGAGCTCAAAGAGCCCCACCGCATGACAAGGCCAAGTACAGATGGCGGGCAAGGAGACCAGACGGGATTGGCCTGTACTGAGGCTCTTTGAATGAAACGGCTTCAGGCTGTCCTCCGGCCCTTCTGCACCACCACCTCCAGCCCACCACACACCTCTGCCCCAACAGGAATCCCTCACTCCTTAATGGCCCATCTCGTCGTTCCACCTGGAGCTGGGACCCACCAGCTTGGCACCATTCCCAGTCCACGGGATGGGCACCATCTTGCCAACAAAACTTTTGGCCCCCTTGCCTAGGATGGCCTTCCCCTTGCTGTAGGTTCTCAGGCCACCAAGCACAGCTCCACACCTGGAGGAAACCACCTTGTATGAACCTCAGAAGCTGGCATAATTCAACCTAGAGCTCATACACCTTGCAGGTCTAGAGAGCAGTTTTAGGGCGTTAAGGTCAATTCTCCATCATAGCAGGGGTTCTAGGAGAACTCGGCACCCAGCTGCATGTCCATCGGCTGTCAATCTTGGCTAAGTAACTGGTCCTTGCTATGCTTCACTTTCCACATCTGTAAAATGGGTTTAACAATGGTGTCTACCTGGTGTGAGGTTTTGAGAGGATTACGTGAGATAATCCAGGTGAAAGGCTGGATTTGCTATGTGCTGGCTCAGAGCAATGCTCCCTGAACATCAGCCAATTCGAAAAGAAATCAGGATTCAGAAATGAAAGTATAATCATGAGAGAGAAAGACATGAGACAAATCCCAGCTAAGGAACAGTCTACAAAAGCCCTGGCTAGTTCTCCCCAGCTGCATGGTCATCAAAAACAAGGAAAGTCTGAGAAACTGTCACAGCCCAGAGGAGCTTAAGGAAACATGATGAATACAATGTGATGTGGTGTCCTGGGTGGGATCCTGGACCAGAAAAAGGACCGGAGGAAAAAACTAGTAAAGTCTGAATAAAGTATGGACTTTAATAATGTATCAATAGTGCACACCTGGGTGGCTCAGTTGGTTAAGCGACTGCCTTCGGCTCAGGTCATGATCCTGGAGTCCCGCATAGGGCTCCCTGCTCGGCAGGGAGTCTGCTTCTCCCTCTGACCCTCCCCCCATCTCATGCGCTTTCTCTCTCATTCTCTCTCTCTCAAATAAATAAATAAAAATCTTTAAAAAAATAATAATGTATCAGTACTGACTCATTAACTGTAACAAATGTATCACACTGATGTAGGGTGCTAATAATAGGGGAAACTGGGTTTGGGGTAGATGAGAGTTCTTTGTCCTATCTTAGCAGTCTGTAAATCAAAACTATTCTACAATAAAAGGTTTGCCAAGACCAAAAACAAATAGAAAAAAAATTAAGTCTGTCTCTCTCAAAGACAAGCAGTTGGCATCAAACAAAGCTATGGTTTGGGCCCACTTGTCAGTGACCTGGGGGCCTGGCCTCCTTCCGTCCTGAGCCACATCTCGTCATTCCTTTAGCCAAACACAGACCGGGAAGAGCAGAAGCAGGAAAGCAGGTTCTTCCAGCTAGGGATCCAGGTCTACACATTTAGGTGGAAGTGCAGTGATGGAAAAGAACCTACGGATAGAGCAACCTGCAGGTGAAAAGCAGAGTCTGGGAGACCCAAAGCCTGCTTGTCCATAGGTCACTTAAAAAAATGCTTTGTGTCCACAGCAAGTCAGGTCACTGTAGCAGCCAACGCCCTGGCTGTGGAAAGGCTCGAGGGCAAGGCAGGCTTGTCAGGACGGCAGTTATCTGCCCGGAACCACAGTGAGCCTTGGCGAGAGGCTCCTGCAAATGCTGCCATCTCCTTGTCAGGGCTCTGCATGGCCCGTGGGAACCATGGAGACACAGGGGCCCCTCCAAGCCCAGTAGGGCCACAGCATTCCAAAGGCAAAGGTTGGATCAGTCTGGGGTTCCAGTGTTGGACTGTGGCAGATCCTGTGGGAACTGTACCTACTCTGTCCAGACTCTGGCACCGCCCCCCTTGCCTCTCCAAGGAGCCCAGGTGTCAAAGCCTCTGACTTCCAAACCAGTGAGGTGGAAGGTGGTCAACGTCTGTGCACCTTGCTAGAGACAATACAGTTTGCCATCAGCTGTTCCTACGATCATTTTTGCATCTAATATATTTCACAAAGACTTATGAAGCACCGGCCCAGGGACACCCCAAATGCATAGCAGTAGGGAGAACTTAATCTTGATCCCTGCTTCTCTTGCCACCTGGACCCATGTTCATCCTCCATTTTTCAGTGTTAATGTAATAGAGGTCTCTGCCCACAGCCAAGCAAGTGTTCCCCTCCTTCCGGCTGTGCCCTCATTTTAAGATCCTGCCTATTTGCCAATCTCAGAACTGACCCATACCACGTTTCCAGGAACACGTCCCCTGTCCCACATCCAGTCACAGAAATTAGTTCAGAGGTTGACGCATCACTAAATCCAGTTACATATGAACATCATCCTCTAACGGTTTGCTAGATTTATGCTCTTCTTCTGGTACGGGTGCTGGGCTGGTAGGATGTGAGCCTGGAGCTGTTAGCAGCACCTTTACTATGACTTGGAGAGATCCCCCAAGTAGGAGGCATCCCAGAAGTGAAACTAGCATCATGGTAGAGACAGAAAAGCGGCCTGAAGCCTGGGCTGGCCAGGCCTGTGGACGATTATGGCCCCTTGTCTTGGCCTAATCCTGTTTGAGCTGGATTCTATTTGTTTGTTTTGCCTAAAAAGTCCTGCCAAATGCACTCACTTTGATGGTATTGTCAAGACTGAAACAAGGGAGGTGCAGTGGCCTGTGTTCTGCCACATTATACCATCCTGCTTGAGACCCAGTGAGCTCGCCAACCCTCTGTCTTCAAAAGACTTGGTGTATTGGGGAAACACTTCCTTTCCACAAAGCGGTGAAGTCTCTCCACTTAAGAAGACGGCAACTTAGAGAAGAAAATTCTGATTTGGAAAGTCTTCTGCCATAGACATCAGCACTCCGTTCTCTAGATGGGGGGCCCAACTGGTGATTCAAAACCCAGGAAAAGAGCATCTCCAAAACGTACAATCCTTGGAATAAAGGAAATGTGTTTCCAACAAGTTCAAAAAACACTGGGTTTCAGAAAGTGACACGAGTGTCTTCCGTGCAGGGTTTCTAAGAGACCTTACGGTACTGATGAATACAAATCTACACGGGGGTGACACGGGTTCCCTTACCCAACCACAGAACAATTCATTTATTTTCCTTTAAATTTTTTTATTGTTATGTTAATCACCATACATTACATCATTAGTTTTTGATATAGTGTTCCACGATTATTTGTTTGTGCATTACACCAAGTGCTCTACGCAGAACATGCCCTCTTTAAAACCCATCACCAGGCTAACCCAGCTCCCCCACTCCCCTCCCCTCTAGAACTCAGTTTGTTTTTCAAACTCCATCGTCTCTCCTGGTTTTTCTCCCCCTCTGATTTCCTCCCTTCTTCTTCCCCTCCTACTACCTTTTATTTTTTCTTAACATATATTGCATTATGTTTCAGAGGTACAGATCTGTGATTCAACAGCCTTGCACAATTCACAGCACTCACCCTAGCACATACCCTCCCCAATGTCTATCACCGAGCCACCCAATCCCTCCCACCCCCCACCAGTCCAGCAACCCTCAGTTTGTTTCCTGAGATTAAGAATTCCTCATATCAGGGAGGTCATATGATACATGTCTTTCTCTGATTGACTTATTCCACTCAGCATAACCCCCTCCAGTTCCATCCATGTCGTTGCAAATGACAAGATCTCATTCTTTTGATGGCTGCATAGTATTCCATTGTGTATATATACCACTTCTCCTTTATCCATTCCTCTGTCGATGGACATCTGGGCTCTTTCCACAGTTTGGCTATTGTGGACATTGCCGCTATAAACATTGGGGTGCACGTACCCCTTCGGATCACTACATTTGTATCTTTGGGGTAAATACCCAGTAGTGCAATTGCCGGATCTTATGGAAGCTCTATTTTCAACTTTTTGAGGAACCTCCATACTGTTTTCCAGAGTGGTTGCACCAGCTTGCATTCCCACCAACAGTTTAAGAGGGTTCCCCTTTCTCCACATCCCCGCCAACATCTGTCGTTTCCTGACTTAATTTTAGCCATTCTAACGGGTGTGAGGTGTAGATCACTGAGGTTTGATTTGGATTTCCCTGATGCCCAGCGATGTTGAGCACTTTTCCATGTGTCTGTCGGCCATTTGGATGTCTTCTGCCCATTTCTTGATTGGGTTATTTGTTCTTTGGGTGTTGAGTTTGATAAGTTCTTTATAGATTTTGGATACGAGCCCATTATCTGATATGTCATTTGTAAATATCTTCTCCCATTCTGTCGGTTGTCTTTGGTTTTGATGACTGTTTCTTTTGCTGTGCAAAAGCTTTTTATCTTGATGAAATCCCAATAGTCCTTTTTACCCTTGCTTCCCTTGCCTTTGGCGATGTTTCTAGGAAGAATTTGCGGCGGCTGAGGTCGAAGAGGTTGCTGCCTGGGTTCTCCTTTAGGACTTTGATGGACTGCTGTCTCACATTAAGGTCTTTCAACCATTTGAAGTTTATTTTTGTGTGTGGTGTAAGGAAATGGTCCAGTTTCATTCTTCTGCATGAGACTGTCCAATTTTCCCAACACCATTTGTTGAAGAGATCGTCTTTTTTCCATTGGACATTCTTTCCTGCTTTGTCAAAGATAAGTTCACCATAGAGTTGAAGGTCCATTTCTGCACTCTCTATTCTGTTCAATTGATCTATGTGTCTGTTTTTGTGCCAGTACCATACTGTCTTGATGATGACAGCTTTGTAATAGAGCTGGAAGTCCAGAATTGTGATGCCGCCAGCTTTGCTTTTCTTTTTCAACTTTCCTCTGTCTATTCGGGGTCTCTTCTGGTTCCATACAAATTTTAGGATTATTTGTTCCATTTCTTTGAAAAAAGTCAATGGTATTTTGATGGGGATTGCCTTGAATGTGTACATTGCTCTAGGTAGCGTTGACATCTTTACAATGTTGGTTCTCCCAATCCATGAGCATGGAACGTTTTTCCATTTCTTTGTGTCTTCTTCAATTTCTTTCATGAGTATTTTATAGTTCTCTGAGTACAGATCCTTTGCCTCTTTGGTTAGATTTATTCCTAGGTATCTTATGGTTTTGGGTGCAATTGTAAATTGGATTGACTCCTTCATTTCTCTCTCTTCAGTCTTGTTGTTGGTGTATAGGAATGCCACTGATATCTGTGCATTGATTTTATATCCTGCCACTTGACTGAATACCTGTACGAGTTCTAGCAGTTTTGGGGTAGAGTCTTTTGGGTTTCCACATACAGTATCATATCATCTGCAAAGAGTGAGAGTTTGACTTCCTCTCTGCCGATTTAGGTGCCTTTGATTTCCTTTTGTTGTCTGATTGCTGTGGCTAGGACTTCTAATACCATGTTGAATAGCAGTGGTGAGAGTGGACATCCCTGCTGCATTCCTGACCTTAGCGGGGAGCTCTCAGTTTTTCCCATTGAGAATGATATTCGCTGTAGGTTTTTCATAGATGGCTTTTATGATATTGAGGTTTGTACCCTCTCTCCCTATACTCTGAAGACTTTTGATCAAGAAAGGATGCTATACTTTGTCAAGTGCTTTTTCTGCATCTATTGAGAGAATCATATGACTCCTGTTCTTTCTTTTGTTAATGTAATGTAGCACGTTCATTGATTTGCGGATGTTGAACCAACCTTGCAGCCCAGGGATAAATCCCACTTGGTCGTGGTGAATGATTCTTTTAATGTACTGTTGGATCCTATTGGCTAGTATTTTGGTGAGAATTTTTGCATCCATGTTCATCAAGGATATTGGTCTGTAATTCTCCTTTTTGATGGGGTCTTTGGTTTTGGGATCAAGGTAATGGTGGCCTCATAAAATGAGTTTGGAAGTTTTCCTTCCTTTTCTATTTTTTGGAACAGTTTCAGGAGAACAGGTATTACTTCTTCTTGAAATGTTTGGGAGAATTCACTTGGGAAGCCACCTGGCCCTGGGCTTTTGTTTGTTCGGAGATTTTTGATGACTGCTTCAATTTCCTTAGTGGTTATAGGTCTGTTCAAGTTTTCTATTCCTTCCTGGTCCAATTTTGGTAGTTGATACATCTCTAGCAATGCACCCATTTCTTCCAGGTTATCTAATTTGCTGGCATAGAGTTGCTCATAATACGTTCCTATAATTGTTTGTATTTCTTTGGTGTTAGTTGTGATCTCTCCTCTTTCGTTCATGATTTTGTTGATTTGGGTCATTTCTCTTTTCTTTTGGATCAGTCTGGCCAGGGGTTTATCAATCTTATTAATTCTTTCAAAGAACCAGCTCCTAGGTTCATTGATCTGTTCTACTGTTCTTTTGGTTTCTAGTTCATTGATTTCTGCTCTGATCTTTATTATTTCTCTTCTCCTGCTGAGTTTAGGCTTTATTTGCTGTTTTTTCTCTAGCTCCCTTAGGTGTAGGGTTAGGCTGTGAATTGAAGACCTTTCTTGTTTCATGAGAAACGCTTGTATTGCTATATACTTTCCTCCTAGGACTGCCTTGCTGCATCCGAAAGATTTTGAACAGTTGTGTTTTCATTTTCATTGGTTTCCATGAATTTTTTTAATTCTTCTTTAATTTCCTGGTTGACCCATTCATTCTTTAGTAGGATGCTCTTTAGCCTCCATGTATTTGAGTTCTTTCTGACTTTCCTCTTGGGATTCAGTTCTAGTTTCAAAGCACTGTGGTCTGAAAATATGCAGGGAATAATTCCAATCTTTTGGTACTCGTGGAGACCTGATTTGTGACCTAGGATGTGATCTATTCTGGAGAATGTTCCATGGGCACTAGAGAAGAATGTGTATTCCATTGCTTTGGGATGGAATGTTCTGAATATGTCTGTGAAGTCCATTTGATCCAGTGTGTCATTGTTGATCTTTTGCTTAGATGATCTGTCCATTTCAGTTAGGGGGGTGTTAATGTCTCCCACTATTATTGTATTGTTGTCAATGTGTTTCTTTGCTTTTGTTATTAATTGCCTTAGATAATTGGCTGCTCCCACGTTAGGGGCATAGATATTTACAATTGTTAGATCTTCTTGTTGGATAGACCCTTTAAGTAGGATATAGTGTCCTTCCTCATCTCTTATTACACTCTTTGTTTTAAAATCTAATTTGTCTGACATAAGGATTGCCACCCCAGCTTTCTTTTGGTGTCCATTAGCATGGTAAATGGTTTTCCACCCCCTCACTTTCAATCTGGGGGTGTCTTTGGGTCTAAAATAAGTCTCTTGCAATCAGCATATTGATGGGTCTTGTTTTTTAATCCAATCTGATAGCTCGTGTCTTTTGATTGGGGCATTTAGCCCATTTACATTCAGGGTAACTATTGAAAGACAGAAATTTAGTGCCATTGTATTGCCTGTAAGGTGACTGTTACTGTATACTGTCTGTGTTCCTTTATGGTCTGTGCTGCTTTTAGGCTCTCTCTTTGCTTAGAGGACCCCTTTCAATATTTCTTGGAGGGCTGGTTCCGTGTTTGCAAATTCCTTTAGTTTTTGTTTGTCCTGGAAGCTTTTTATCTCTCCTTCAATTTTCAATGACAGCCTAGCTGGATATAGTACTCTTGGCTGCATATTGTTCTCCTTTAGTTCTCTAAATTTATCATGCCATTCCTTTCTGGCCTGCCAGGTCTCTGTGGATAGGTCTGTTGCCAATCTAATATTTCTACCATTATAGGTTACATATTTTTTCTCCCAAGCTGCTTTCAGGATTTTCTCTTTGTCTCTGAGACTCGTAAGTTTTACTATTAGATGTCGGGGTGTGGACCTATTTTTACTGATTTTGAGAGGGGTTCTCTGTGCCTCTCGGATTTTGATGCCTGTTTCCTTCCCCACATTAGGGAAGTTCTCTGGTATAATTTGCTCCAATATACCTTCTGCCCTTCTCTCTCTTTCTTCTTCTTCTGGGATCCCAATTATTCTAATGTTGTTTCTTCTTATGGTATTGCTTATCTCTCGAATTCTGCCCTCGTGATCCAGTAGTTGTTTATCTCTCTTTTTCTCAGCCTCTTCATTTTCCATCATTTGGTCTTCTATATCGCTGATTCTCTCTTCTGCCTCATTTATCCTAGCAGTTAGTGCCCCCATTTTTGATTGCACCTCATTAATAGCCTTTTTGATTTCGACTTGGTTAGATTGTAGTTCTTTTATTTCTCCAGAAAGCGTTTCTCTAATACCTTCCATGCTTTTTTCAAGCCCAACTAGTATTTTGAAAATCATGATTCTGAATTTTAGGTCCGACATCGTACTAATGTCCGTATTGAGTAGGTCCCTGGCAGATGGTACTACCTCTTGTTCTTTTTGTTGAGATGATTTTTTCCATCTTGTCATTTTGTCCAGAGGAGAAGAGATGAATGAGAGAACAAAATGCTAACAGGGTAACAACATCCCCAGAAAATATACTCTAAACAAATCAGAAAAGACCTGAAACCAGGGGAAAAGAAAGGGAAAGAAATAAAAAAAGAGAAAAAAAAAAGATAAAAACAAACAAAAACAGAAGAAAACAAAACAAAACAGAATATGATCAAATATGATCAGGCTAGTGCATAGATCAGTGCCACACACTAGATTTTGGGTATATTTTGGTCTTTAGAAGAAAGTGCCTCCTAAAATTTTAAAGAAAGAAAGACTTAAATATGTACAAAATAAGCATTGATACGATGAAGGGATGGAATATGACTGTAAAGATGAAAATTATAAAAAAATTTTAAAAAGGAATTGATAAGAAGGTGTTTGAAAAAAGAAAGAAGAGGATTAAAAAAAAAGAAAGAAAAAAAAGGGGGGAGAGAATGTGATCAGGCAGGAGACTAGAACAAAGCCCTACACTAGAGATTTAGGGTATATTTTGATCTGTTAGAAGAAACTGTATTTCAAAATTTTAAAGAGAGAACAACTTATATATATATGCCAAAAATAAAGGTAACTACTATGAAGGGATAGAATATGACTCTAAAAATGAAAAATAAAATTTATTTTTAAAAGGGGATTTATAAGATGTTGGTTGAAAAAGGGAAAAAGAAAAATTAAAAGAAAAAGACAGTTTAAAAAAATTAACTTTGAAAGACTAACGAATCATGGTAAAAAAGCCATGAATTCTATGTGCAGTAGTCCCCTAGCGCTGGAGTTCTCCCGTTCTTGATCAGTAAACTTGGTCTTGGCTTCCTGGCTGTTCATGCTGATCTTCTGGGGGAAGGGCCTGTTGCTGTGGTTCCCAAATGTCTTTGCGGAAGCGGAATTGCCCCGCCCTTTCCTGGTCTGGGCTAAGCAAGCTGCTCGGGTTTGCTCTTGGGGAGCTTTTGTTCCCTGCAAGCTCTCGGTACAGCTTTGGTGGACGAGAGTGAAAATGGTGGCCTCCCAATCTCCTCCCAGGAGGAGCCGAGAACTCGGGGCCCTGCCCCTCAGTGCGCCCCCAGAGAAAAGCTGTCACTCCCATCTCCCTGGTCTCCGGCAGCACTCCGTGCTCACCCGGCCTGTGACCGAGCGTTTCTATCTCTGGCACCCGACCCGTGTGGAGTCTCCAAACCCAGCAGATCCCTGAGATGCGCTCCCACGCCGCTCCTCCCGGGGGAGGAAGGGGAGTCTCCCGGGATCTCTCACTTGTTGGGTCCCTGATGGAGGAGCAGTGGCCCGACTGTGTTGCCGATCACAGTTTATGGCAACCCCGAACTGAGAGCCCACGCCTCGGCTCCGTCTCTGCAGCCGGCTTCCCTGCTCCGATACCTGGGAGCTCTGCCACACTCAGGCACCCCCAGTCTTCCTGGGACCCCGAGGGTCCTGAGAGCACGCTGTCCTGCGAGGGTTCCACCTCCCGCTTAGCCACTGGAGCGACGTCCCTCAGCGGAGCCGACTTCTAAAAGTTCCGATTTTGTGCTCCGCGGCTCTAGCACTTGCCAGAAGCGGCCGATGGGGGCCCCCTCTCCCGCCGTCTATCCTCCCGAATATCGCCTCGGATTCATTTCTCCGCACGTCCTACCTTCCAGTAAGCGGTTGCCTCTCTGTTCAGAGAGTTGTTGCTACTCTCTTCTTCGATCTTCTGTTGAGTTCGTAGGTGTTCAGAATGGTTTGGTCCCTATCCAGCTGAATTCCTAAGACCAGATGAAATCCAGGTCTCCTACTCCTCCACCATCTTGCTCCCTTCCCCGACAATTCATTTTTAA
This sequence comes from Eumetopias jubatus, assembly GCF_037043125.1. Taxonomy (NCBI): domain Eukaryota; kingdom Metazoa; phylum Chordata; class Mammalia; order Carnivora; family Otariidae; genus Eumetopias; species Eumetopias jubatus. Next base: position 1,890,768 of record NW_028274838.1, on the reverse strand, counting down.
TAAAATACTACACAGGACTGTTTTGTTTTGTTTTGTTTTTCTGGAAACCGATGTACTAAAAGTTCTTTTTACAAGACTCATTGAAGTCTTATGCCTCACAAGTACAGTTGCTGCCACCTCCCACCTCCCCAGCCAATCCTGCTGGAATTCCCGGCGGGGGTCAGGGGTGGGAGGGGCGTGGAGGGCGGTGGACAGAGGCCAGCCCAGCTCATCCTCTTTGGGAACTTTACTTTGAGAACACTTTCCCTACAAATTTCGCTACAACATTTCACGTTGAGGCAAAGCATCCCATTTTTTATGATTTCAAAGCCTTTATAAAAATTAAAAGCAGCTGCTCCCAGTAAAATATCTGGTCTTGCCTTTGGTGGGTATAAATATGCACAATGACCTCATCTCTCCTTAGGTACTACACTTTGCCTCAACACAGCGGAGGCAGGGGCCAAGTGCCTCCTGCAGACCGCTCCCCACAAATAGCCTTTTCTTCATGCTCAAAGGAATCATTTGGATACTTCTCATCTGAAGCTCTTTCCTTTTGAAGTATCTTTGAAGCATTTCATCTCCTTTTGCCTTTCTTTTTGATAAACCTTTCCTTCTTAAACTTCCAGAGACATCCCAATTTTTAGGGTAAACTCTTGGGTGATAAGGCAATTTTAAGGGACGCTGTCTGATTAGACACACCCAGCAAGGACCCTCTCACTTCATTGACGTCTTGGATGGATCTTACCCCGTTTGAGAACAAACGGTCATGGAAAGTAAAAGTAACGGAAGAGGAAATAAACGATGATTCTGGATTTATTTTTTTTTTACTTGAAAGAAAGTCAAATTAATACACCCAAAGTTTAGTAAAATGCTTTGATTGTTTCCACATTATTTTTGGAAACTTGAGTTCTCCTAGGGCCTGCAAGGTTCACTACGGAGACTGCGAACTTCCACAGAGGAACCGGCAGCAACATGGCAGGCTGTTTCCGCTTTCCTGCAGCCGCCGCCCCAGCTCTTTGCCTCTGGTGTTTCCTCCACTGTGGGGGCTGCAGGCCACGCACAACCAGGAGACGAGGCTCCCCACGCCCGAGTCCCCTTCTCTGAGGTCTGGGGCAATTACCTCTGCAGGCATTAAGTCAAGGTGCCTTGCCACTGCTTAGTGGGGTGTAGGTGGGGGGACTGGAACACCTGCTGGGACAGTCTCAGTGAGCTCTCTCTCCAGATATTTTATTCTGTTAACCAGAATGACACGAGATGGGAGAAAGTTGCCCTGATTCATACCAGGTGCACAGAGCCGAGGGGCCTGATGGGGGTTCCTGTGCCCCAGACCCCAGCTCTGCACAGGACGGTGCCCCTTATCCAGCCTGGTTCTCCAGCTTCCCCGCTGAGTATGTAAGCCCGTGGAACCTGCTCCCACTAGATCCCTCTCCTGCAGAACCGGAGTTTGTGATGACCTGATTAAATGATTCCTTCCCACCTGGGAAAAGCCAGCTGGAAGCCCTCTAGGCCACCTCCAGGCGCTTCATCTCCACCCACTGCCAGAGAGGTTGCAGGCGCCTGCCTTGCAGGATGCCTAGATGGGCCCCCAACCCGGGGCAGGCCGAGCTGCCTCAGTTCTGTCCTGGCTGCACGTAAGCGGGAAGTGCGTGTGCTCTGGGCGCAGGCAGTCCAGTTTGAACCCAGCTCTGTTACTGCTGTGTGACCTCGGGGGAGCTACCTAAACCCAGTGTGCCTCAGTTTCCTCCTCTGTGAAATGCAGCTGATGATCTTAATTATCTCTAAGGCTTGTTTTAAGATTTATGTATTTTAGGGTCAGAGCAGATGGAGAGGGAGAGAGAATCTCAAGCAGATTCCCGCTGAGCTGTAGCCTGATGAGGGGCTCCATCTCACAACCCTGAGATCATGACCTGAGTCGAAATCAAGAGCTGGACACTCAACCGACGGAGCCACCCAGGTGCCCCTCTCAAAGGCTTGTTTTAAAGACTGGTGACAACACACATAAAGCACAGAGTGCAGAGCTGGCCCAATACTCACTCCCTAAGCATCGGTAGCTTTATTCTCACTCTTCTCACTGTTATTACTATCATGATTCCTGCTCTCCCCTTCAGCCTGCAAGTTCCCTCTGGTTCAGGCTGTGGCCCTTGGTTTATAGATCAAAGACTGATTCGGCCAGCTCCTTGAGAGCTGATCCCTCTCCCAGGGACAGACTCAGATAAGCCAAGCTTTTACAGTGGAAGAGCAAGACCTGAATGCCAACGTTTTAGCTATGGTAATTCAGCTCTGTAGTTTTGTGGGTAAGAACCCAGATTGAAGTCAAACCACCTGGAGTTCAAATCCCAGCTCTGCCACTTGCTAGCTGCGGATGAAGGGGAGACACAACCTCTCTAAACGCTCCCTGGATTCCCAATCTGGGTAATCAGAACTTGTGGGGTTGAAGTAAGGATCAGCACAAGCTAATGCACACAAAAGGTTTCATAGGGAGCCCAGCACCTAGTAAGTATTCAATAAAGGGCATCAAAACGCCCTGTAATTATCATGGTAATTGGAAAATTTCACCTCTGCATGACCAAGCTTTCTCTCACCACAGACGCTAAATCATATTCAGAATATCACTTGTTGGATTTTACAATGGAAAGTAACTCTGACCGAGAAGAGAAGGCATACAGTCCCCATGACTTCTGCATTATCTCCCAGCAGACAGACCCACGGGGGCTTCAGAAATAATCAGCAGTACCCTGGGGATCCTGGAAAAGCTAGGGGTACTGAAGAGTTAATGTCATCAGGCTCAGAAGATGCATCAGCCTTACATGACAGGCTTTGTCACTCTGGGCAGAAGTGGCTCCAAAGGCTAAGTTCTCCTTACCCCTCACAGAGGCTCTGAAGGAAACTTCCAGTGTTTGCCAGTAGGATTCCTGCTTAGCTCTGCTTCCCTGACAGAGCAAAACTTTGAATTGCACAAACTCACCTTAGATATGTTAATAGATTCAATCAGGCGCCAGCTGAGCCAGTCTCCTGCCAGCGTCCTAAGCGGGCTGTGGTGTTCTGTTTCTGAGGCCAACTTAGGCCAGTATTGCTAAATTCTGGGGGATGAGAACGGTGCCTCAATCTGGCCTCCCAACACTGTTCACACCTGAACACATAGGACAGTGTAAGTGTGCTTGGATCACTTAAACTTCTAAAGTGGCTTGTGGAACTGTACTCTGTTTTAAACATTACACCATGTTTCTGCACAGAGAAATAGCACCAGCTTCAAATACGGGGTGTCCTGCTATGTGGCAGTCACTGTGGGAAGCAATTCACATAGGATATCTTTTCCTTTTTTAAGAGAGGGAGAGAGAGAGAAAGAGAGAGGGAGAGGAGGGGCAGAGGGAGAGCGAGAGAGACAATCTTAAGCAGACTCTGCACCCAGCATGGAGCCCAACACAGGGCTCCATCCCACGACCCTGAGATCATGACCTGAGCTGAAATCAAGACTTGGACGCTTAACCGACTAAGCCACCCGGGCGCCCCACCTCTTATTTAACCTTAAACTTTAATTCATGTGCAACACCACTAAACAATATAAAGGAATAAGCTATTAGTGCGTGCAAACTCTTGCAGGGGATTCAAGGGAATTATGCTGAATCATACAAGTCAATCTCAAAAGTTTACATACTGTATGATTCCATTTATAGAACATTCTTGAAACGACAAGATTAGAGAGATTATAGAGACAGAAAACAGGTTAGTGGTTGCCAGGGTCTGGTTGGGGGGAGTGCGGTCTGGGTTCTAATGGAGTAGCATGAGGGGTCCTTGGGTGGGAAGATTTCTATCTCGACTGTGCTGGGGGGTCACAGGAATCCACACATGGGATAAAATCACATAGGATGACATGCACACACACAGTTGAGTTACGTAAGAATAAAGCTGGTTGACTGTATTAATGTCAGTATTTTGGCTAATGTTGCACTACATAGCCTTTCAAGATGTTACCACTGGGGGAAGCTGAAGGAAGGGAAGGATTTCTCTGTATTATTTTAACAACTGCACAGGAATCTACGTAATTACTGGGGAATGGCAGTACACAGTGGTGTTTCAGAGTATTTCAAAGCCAGAGCGTCCGTCTGAATGCCCGCTCTGCAATTTACCATCTGTGTGATCTGCTATTTGACCTTCCGGAACCTCAGACCTTCAGGTCCACGTCGAAGGTGATGGAAGTGCCTATCCCAGAGGAAAGGTTTTGTTTTGATTTCCTTAATTTAACCATGGTCAGTTTCTGCTTCTTACTATAAAAAAAAAAAAAAAAACGTTTTGACTGATACATAGGATATTATTTTATAAGAGGCAACCAATTGACTACGATGATAAATTTTATCATCTGGTTAAAGGTATAAATGACTAATCTGCAGCAAGAAAAATCTTTTACAGAAAAACTATATAAAACACACACAAAGAAAAGTTGAATTTTACATAAATAGCTTAGTTTTTCAAGATAGAGAACTACCAAGGATGGAAGACCCAAGGTCCCAGAGAAAAGTAAAACACAGGTAGAGAAGGCCAATATTCTACAATGTTCTCACCTTGAGGTTCTCGCTAGTAGGCCAGCAGTGTGGACAGGGGGCTGAGAACACGGGCGGAAAGCCAGCAGGAAGTGGGGGCTGGGCAGAGCGCACAGAGCCAGAGACAGGCTGGTGTTACATGTGGGATGCACGTGGAGACAAAGGGAGCGCGGACAGTTCAACCTTTTGTTCTGACGCTCCCCGGAGACATCTGCTGACTGCTAAGTGGGGATCGCAAATGCCTAAGAAGACAAGCAGAAAGTGTCCTCGGTGCCAGAGAAACAGCACCCTTCCAGCCACCCTGTGCAGCTGAGATGAGCGCAGACTAGTCCCGGAAAGGGGCAAACAGGGGTCCTGGAATGGTAAGAGAAATTCCGGCTGGCGTGAGGTGCCCCTCCCTGACACAACTGTCCGCTGCAAACTAAAATAAACGTGACGTTCCTTTCTGGAGGTTGTAATAACATACAGAGGCCCTACTCCAGTATTCAATCAGAAACTTTTTAAAAACAGCATTCATACTATGTGTAAGACACAGAGAAAACACGAACAATGGAAACAGAGCCACCAGTGATCTATACATTGCAGTCATAATGCATGGATTTGGAAACAACTACAATGCATTCGGGAAAATAACAAAGAATTTTAGTGGAGAATTAGAACCTAGAAAGTGCTTGCAAATGGGCATTCTGGAACTCAAAAAGGCAGTACCTGAAGTTACATTTTTGAATAGATAGATGAGTCTGGCTACAGACCCATCACGGTGAGAACGGAGAGTAAGTAAGTGGCTGGGATGGGGACCATGCCCAGACTGACGTGAGAACAGGGACACAAGACGAAATCACACACGTGATTGGAAGATTAAGCGTACATCTCCCTAGAGTCTCAGCGGGATGAAGTAGGCAATCAGAGACAAACCTCAATTTTAAGAATTAATGGCAAGAATATTCCAAAACTGATACAAAATACAGAGTCATCTGTCAAAAATTTTATGAACCTCAAGAATGCAAATTTTTTAAAAGCCACAGCCAGGGACATCTTAATGAAAGCACTGAAAATCTAGGACAGGGGCGCCTGGGCGGCTCAGTTGGTTAAGTGTCTGACTCTTGATCTCGGCTCAGGTCATAATCTCAGGATCGTGAGTTCAAGTCCCGCACTGGGCTCCACGCTGGGCACGGAGCCTACAAGACAGAAAGAAAGAAAAGGAGGGAAGAAGGGAGGAAATCGAGGACAAAGAGAAAAGCTTAAAAGCAACCAGACAAAATAAACCACCTTATTTCATAGAAGTAACAACAAGATTGACAAGCCAGGGTAAATTAAAAGAAAGCCAAGATTCTCAAAACAAAGAGCAAGGCTGCCAGGAGCTAAGAGGCCTCACCTTCACGGCAGCAAACGGGGACAGTAACAGCTGACATCGGAGACAGTGGAGTCCAGCAGAATAAGGAATGGCACCTTCAAAGGGGCTAAAAAAACAAGATCCAACCAAGCATCCTATGCCCAGTGAAACTGTATTTGAAGGTGAGGACCAAATAAAGACTTTTCCAAATAAATGGAAATCAGCAAAGGTATCTACAGGGAGATCAAAGTGATCCCATACAGAAGTGCAGATTCAGGAAGAAGTGAGAACAAAAATAAATGTGTGACTACATGTGTCAATCTCAAGAGTTATTTAGATTACCTGCATATCATCACCATCATCATCCTGCTCTGTGGCATCTAAAACATATTTAGATATAAAGTATACAAGTAACACAGAAGGTGAGAGAGGCCAAACAGGCAAAGTATTGTACGGTAATTAAATCATCTGGGAAGCTGTGAAAGTGCTCATTAAGTTGAGCAGATACACTGTAATGACTCAAGGATACAGGTTAGAATATCTAGTCAGACCATGAAAATAGCAACAGAGTGCATAATAAGCTAAAAAGGGAGAATATAAAATAACAAAAATATGTTCATTAATATAAAAGAAAGCAAGAGAGGAAAAAATAGAACATTAAAAGTGAACACACAACAGAGAAAACAAAATGTAAAACTGTAAATATAAACTCAAATATATTATTAGTACTTATATAAAATATGAATGGACTAAATACTGCAGTTAAAGTGAACAATGCCTGATTGGGTTTTTTCAGTGTATGCTGTAAAAGAGACCGGCTTTCTGCATATGGATGCCGGCAAGCTGGACATCAAAGCACAGGAAAAGATCCACGCACGCCAATCAAAAGAATGACAGCACACTATACTAATACTGTACAAAGACATTTTAAAGAAAGAAGCATTACTAGAAATACACAGGGATCTCTTATGGTGGTAAAGGAATCTATCGCAAAGATGTGACAATGTGAAATGTGCATATACCTAATTAACATATATTCAAAATATGTACAGCATTAATTGATAGAAATAAAAGAGGAAACAAAAAAATCTACAATTGCTTTGATAGATTTTAACACACCTCTCTCAGGAAATAATAGAACAAGCAGACAAAATGCCAAAGAGGATACAGACACTTCTGGCAATGTGATTAACAAACTTGACCTAATTTGCATGAACACTGCAGCCAGCAACTGCAGAATCTGCATATTTTTCAAATATATAGGAGACATTTTACATGTACGTACATCAAAATGAAAATGTGTGGCACGCAGCTAAGCCATGTTTAAAATAAAATATATGGTCTTAAATGTACCTGGAAGAAAGAAAAACACTAAAACATCAATGGTCTGATCATCAATCTCAAGAAATTATATTTGAAAAACCAGAAAATTCCAAGAAGAAGGAAAGGAATATAAAGGAAAAAGCAGAACATAATCAAACAGAAAACAAATGTATAATGTAAAAAAAGGGGAAACAAACAAAGCCAAAGTTTACTATCTTGAGAAGACTAATAAAATTGGTAAATTCCCACAAAAATCAATCTAAAAAAACATAAAGAAGAAATAAATTACCAATATCAATAATATAAGAGATGATGTCTTTAGAGAACCTGCAGACTCTAAAAAATTATTCAGAGAATATTATGAATAACTTTACCCTGTAAGTATGGAAATTTACATGAAATTGATAATTTTCTTAAAAGCCAAAACTTTCCAAAATGGACAGAATAAGAAATAGAAATATGAGTAGCCCACGTCTCTTAAAGAATACATTAGGTCCAGAAAGTTTTATTGGTAAAAATGTTCCAAATGGTTAAGGCAGAAAGTGTCAATCTTACACAAGCTCTTCTAGAAAACAGGAAAAGAATACTTCCTAACACTTTCGTATAAGGCCAGAAAAACCTCAATAACAAAACCTAACACGGACATTATAGGAAAGGAAAATTCAGGCCAATCCCTCTTATGAACATAGATGTACAACACTTATCACGTATTAATAAATCTTTTCAGTAACATAAAGAGGATAATAAAAATAATGCATTGTGGCCAAGTTGAATTTATTCTAGAAAGGCAAAGTTGGTTTAACATTGAAAACAAATCTACATAATTCATCCTGCCATGACTTCTGGTGCCAACTACTCAGAGGTGGGCCAAACTTCACACGTTAGGGACAGTCTTCCACGGGCTGCCCTCACTCAGACAACAGCTGCATGTCCAACACACCCTGGGCCTCACTTATGCCCTGCAGGCTACAAATTCAGGAGTTCCCACAAACACCTTAAATCAGTAATTCACTGGAATGACTCAACGCAACTCTGGAAAGTGCTGCATTCACAATTACAGTTTTATTATAGCAAAAGAAGACAAATCAGAACTAACCAAAAGGAAGGACACATCAAGTGGAGCCTGAGAGGGTCTAAATGCAAAGTTTCTGATCTTCTCCCCATGGAGTCCCAAATACTGTTAGGCCCTTTAAGCTTCCATGTACAACAACGCTTCAGGGTATAGCCAATCTGGGAAGCTCACCCCAGCTTTCATGTCCAGAGTCCTAACTGGGGCTTGAACACACACTGCTTACTTGGCTGACATCTAGTCTCGCACGTGCCCGCAGGTTCCCCCAGTTCAAAACTGACATGAGGTGTCCTAAAGGTCCCATCATAAATCACACCACTGGACTGTCCAGTGGCCAAAGCCCCCAGCAAACAAGGATATTCCTGTTGTGCAAGATCACCTCCCCAAAACCGAGGGCAAACCTCTCTTTGGGTCAGGTTAATTCTTCACTACTCGACCCCATTAGTAGAATGAAGGGGGAAAACATTATATACTTGTCTCAATGTATATTTGCTAAAATTCAACAATATTCATGACTTAGAAAAGATCTGGGGAATCTGATTTCTGATTCAATGTTTAAAGAGCTTGGAAGTCACCACTCCATTCTAACAAGCAGTACAAAGTGGACCAGATTGAAACATTAACAACTCTTCTTGGATCTGAAAGACAGGGGAGGACACGGGGGCAAACTGCTGCCTCCAAGACTGCAGACAGACTGGTGACTACAGAGTCAAGGTTTCCAGAGCAAAGACTCATGCGCTCTGTGGGAACCAGCCCTGGAGTCGGAAAACCTCAACTGTAAGTAAGGAATTGCTGGAAGTTTGGTGTGGCCAAAACCCCGGGAAGGCCCAGCAATAGGGATACCCAGCCATGGTAGGCTCTGCACGTTTTTTACCTCCAGCACAACCAGACATTCACAATAAATATTGGACAAAACAATGCATTCCTGTTTCGGGCAGGAGGAGGGGAAGGCAGCATTCTGAAATACCTTAGAGCTCAGAGCTCTCTGTTCTTCAACACGGTCTGCCCTCAGAGGAGATCAGTTCACCAGAGCCTACCCTGCTCGGGTTTTATCAGAGCCTCACTGACCCAGGGAAGGAAAGCACCCACCTCCAGCCCACTCTAGCCCAAGAGGGAAGAAAAAAGGCCAAAACTCTTGTGAAGCTCACAGCTCAGATGCACAGGCTCACAGAGAGACTAGGGCCCAATCAGAGGAATGTGGAACACTTCCCTTCTCCCTACACCTCCACCACCATGTTACTACAGGCCTATTTACAGCAGTTCCTTTCCCCTTTTTCCTTTTTTGTCCTGCTATCAAGAAAAAGATTACTAGGCCTACTAAAAGGCCAAAATCACAATGTGAAGAGACAAAGCAAGCATAGAACCAGACATGACAGAGATGTTGGAATCATCAGACTGGGAATTGAAGTAAGTCTGATTAGCATGGTAAGGGTGCTAGGCGATAAAGGAGACAGCATGCAAGGAAAGATGGACAACATGAGCAGAGATGGAAATCCTAAGAAAGAACCACAAAGAGATGCTAGAGATAAAAAACACTGGAACAGAAATGAAGAATGCTTTTGATGGGCTTATTAGTAGAGTGGACACAGCTAAGGAAAGAATCTCTGAGCTTGAGGACATCTCAAATAGAAGCCTCCAAATCTGAAAAGCAAAGAAAACGAAGACTGAAAAAAAAAAAAAAAAAAAAAAAAAAGAACAGAATATCAAGGACTGAAGGACAACTTTAAAAGTGTAATATACTTGTAATGGGAATTCCAGAAGAAGAAAGAAAGGAACAGAAGAAATATTTGAAACAGCAATGACTGAGAATTTCCCCCAAATTTGTGGCAGACACAAGACCACATATCCAAGCAGCTCAGAAACCACTGAGCAGTATACAATGCCAAAAAAACTATATGTAGGCATGTCATTTTCAAACTACAGAAAATAAAAGATAACAGAAAAAATCCTAAAAGAAGCCAAAGGATGGCGCTTGGGTGGTTCAGTCGGCTAAGCATCTGCCTTCGGCTGAAGTTGTGATCTCGGGGTCCTGGATGGAGCCCCATATTAGGCTCCCTGCTCAGCAGGGAGTCTGCTTGTCCCTCTCCTCTGCCCCTTCCCTCTCTTTCTCTCTCAAATAAATAAATAAAGTCTTTAAAAACATGATTTAAAAAAAAAGAAATTACATCCAACTTCGCCTCCAAGACTGTGTAAACAAGAAGAGAATGGAGTGAAATATTTCAAATGTTGAGAGAAAAAAACCCCACCAATCTAGAATTCTGCACTCTGTGAAATTACCCTTCAGAAGGGAAGGAGAAATAAAGACTCTCTAAAGCAAACAAAGTTGAGGGAACTTGTTGCCAGTAGACCTGCCTTCAAGAAATGTGAAAATAAGTTCTTTAGAGAGAAGGAAAATGATGTAGGTCAGAAACTGGGATGTGCAGAAAGGGAGGAAGAGCAATGAAGAAGGAATAAGTGAAAGTAAAATAAAAATTTTTATTTTTCTAATTTTTAATTGATCTACCAGATAACAGTTTGTTCAAAATAATAGCAACATGTCCTCAATTATGTATACTCTTGTATATATCATGCATTCCACAAGACATACTTATGTGCTGTTCTGCATGAGTGAAATGAATGATACAGGGGACAGGAAGAAGAGATTATTTTGTCATTATAGGGTATTTGCACTATCCATGAAGTATCTACTGTTACTGGAAAGTGGACTTGAATTAGTAGTAAATGCACATTGCAAATTCTTGTACAACCACTGACAAAAGTAAAAAAGAAAGTGTAACTAATATTTTAAGAAAGGAGAGAGAATGGAACCATATAAAATGCTCAGGTAAAACCAAAAAAGGCCGAAAAATAGTGAAAGAAAAAAATGGGAACAAAAACATAAGTAATAAACAAAACGGTAACAAATGCAATAGGTATTAATCCAACTATATCAACAACAAATTCGAACACCAATGGCCTGCATACACCAATTAAGAGGCAGAATGTCAGAGTGGATCAAAAAACAAGACTCAACTCTATGTTGTCTAAAGAACTCCACTTTAAAAATAAAGACAGTTGGGGCGCCTGGATGGCTCAGTCGTTAAGCGTCTGCCTTCGGCTCAGGTCATGATCCCAGGGTCCTGGGATCAAGCCCCACATTGGGCTCCCTGCTCGGCAGGAAGCCTGCTTCTCCCTCTCCCACTCCCCCTGCTTGTGTTCCCTCTCTCGCTGTCTCTCTCTCTGTCAAATAAATAAATGAAATCTTTAAAATAAATAAATAAAATAAAATAAAAACAAAGACACTTAAAATAAAGACATTTAAAAATAAAGATTAAAATTAAAAGTAAATGCATGGAGAAAAATATACCATGCTAATACTAATCAAAAGAAAGCAAGAGTAGCTATACTAATTTCAGACATTGCAGACTTTAAAGCAAGAAAAGTTACCAGGGATAAATTAATGGCAAAACACAGAAAATTTTCTGCCAAGACTGGAAACAAGCCAATGACAGTCACTATTCAAAAGTGTACTGGAGGTCCTAAGCAAGACAATCAGCAATAAATAAATACAATAAAACAATTAGAAAGGAAAAAATAAATCTCTCGTGTTTAATACTAATATGTAGAAAGTAAAAAAAAATAAATAAATACACAAGCTAATAGAACCACTAAGAGAATCCAGCATCATTGCCATGTGCATGCCAATATACAAAAGCAACTGCATTTTGTATACCAGTGATGAGTAACTAGAAGTTAAAATGGAAAGAATTTATAATATTTACAATATCAGTAGGAATATGAAATGTTTAGGAATAAATCTAACAAAAGCTTTGCAAGACACCTATCAAGAAAAATACAAAACATTTAAAAGAGCTAGATACACAGAAGGATATATCATATTCATGGACTATAAGACTTGTTTTAGGACTGACATCAATTTTCCAAAACTGATGTATGGGTTAGAGATTCTATCCAATCTCATCAAAATCCCAGATTTTTTTTTTTTTGGAAACTGTCAAGCTGGTTCAAAAATGTACGTAGAAAAACAAAAGCAAAAGAAGGGCCATGGTACACTTGGAAAGATGCAGAAAATGGTAGGTTCACAGGACCAAGAGTAGCAACATGGTGAAGCTAAGAAGTTCAGACAGTGTGGCACCAATGTGGGGACAGTGCAGGTCTCCCCACCTCGGGAGAGGTGACACTGGAGCCGGGGGACACTCTCATGCGGCTGCCCCTGTCCTGCAGGGTGTTCCGCTCCATCACTGGTATCTACCCATTAGATGCCTGTAGTGCACACACACACACACACACACAAACACACACACACACACACAGAGTCACGGCAACAAAAAAATGCCTCCAGAAATTGCAAAATGTCTCCGGGAGGGGGGGTAAAATTACCCCCAGGGAGGAAATACTGGAGTAGACAAAAACAGCCCATAAAACTACATTAAAAATGAGAAACAGACCACACATACATAGTTCCATGATTCATGACAAAAGCAACAATGCCTCATATTATAGACAAAACTCAATTCCAAATGACTTATAGATCTGTTAAAGGTAGAAATTAAAACAAAGTTTCTGGATGACAACATAAGAGAATATTTTCACAGCCTCGGGCCAAAGATTTCTTGAATAGGACACACAATAGCACAAACCACGGAGGGCAAACATGGTATACCAGGCTTTATTAAAAGTAAGAACTTCTGTTTAGCACAGGGCACGTTATGGAGTAAAAAGCCAAACCACTGTGCTGGAGAAAATAGTTCTAAAAATATCTGACGAGAACTGCTAGCCAGAAGAAAGAATTCACACGGTAGGAAAACGGAGACAACCCAACAGAAAAATTGGCCAAAGTCTTGAGACACTTCTTGAAAGAGAATATCCACATGGCACTAAACGTAAGAAAAGGGCTCAGCCTCCTTAGTCCTCAGGAAAATGCAAATTAAAATTATAATGAGATACTACTTTAGTTCTATTGAAATGGCTAAGACAGAAAAGTCAGATGATGCCTAGGGTTGGTGAGGATTTGGGACTGAAACACTCATAAGATGCTAAAGGATGTGTATACGGGCACTGCCCACCAAAGCTGATCATACACCGCCCCTCGACCTGGGATAGGGGCTGCAACTGGTGACTCATGCAGATCACTTTATAGGCCAGGATACCCATCTCCCACCTTCTCCGTCTGTTGACTGATGAAGGCTCACACCTTTTCCAGAGAATGACTTTTTGATGGGAGCCATCTCGTCTGCAAATGCCCACAATGTGATGACCACCCCTTGGGGAAGGTCCACAACCAATGCCTGGCTGATCACAAGTTATAAAAGTCCTCTAGGGGTGACTTGGCGGCGCCATTCATCCTCCAGAGCTCCCCATGGAGTCAGACTGAGGTGGACTCCAATCAAATCTGCAGGTTGGCTTGGCTCCTTCCCCTGGCCCTGCTCCTCCCTCACTCCCTCACAGGCTCCTCCAGAACAATCTTTCCATAAATCACCTGCACAGCAACCCCCTCTCAGGCTCTGTTCCTGGGCACTGTGACCTAAAACAATCAGCAAGTGCACTCCTCAGTGGAATCCACTCGACAGAAGTGTGTGCACAGGTGCACCACAGACACATAAGCAAGTTCATGGCAGTGCTCATCAGAATAGGCATGCCGGCTGCCCATCAACACCACAATGGATACATCACAGTTTCTTCTCACAGTGCAGCACCCACGACAACCACACAGAACATGACCGCCTCCCAAAAACATAATGATGAGTAAAAGGAGTCGGGCACAAAAGAAAGCATCCTCCTTGATTACACTTACATAAAGCTCAAAACAATCCGAAAGAACCCTAATGATAGAACTTCTGAGAGTGGTTGCCATTTGAGGTAGTAATGGGGGGAGGGGGGCATGGGAGAGGCGTTTTCAAGTGCTTTGGGAAGGTTCACGAAACTCTACAAGTATCATTCATAGACATCTATGGATGCATGTTATATTGTAATAAAATGCATTTTTATTTTTTTTAAAGTAACTGTCTTTTCTTTTTTTTTAATGATTTTATTTATTTGACAGAGAGAGAGCAAGCACAAGCAGGGGGAGCAGCAGACGGAGAGGGAGAGGGAGAAGCAGGCTCCCCACTGAGCAGAGAGTCCAATGTGGGGCTTGATCTCAGGACCCTGGAATCATGACCTGAGCCGAAGGCAGATGCTTAATGCACTAAGCCACCCAGGCACCCCTAAAATTCATTTTTAAAAAGAGATCTTATTCTTCTACTTTCGGTAATAACTTATACAAAAGTACTACATGCAGCAAGTTTACTGATAATTCTTTATAGGATTTGTTTCCGGTATTTTGTCAGCCCTCTGGCCTCTTTCCACTGAAAAGGGTAATTGGGTCTCAGACATGTTTTCTCCACTGAAGTTGGCTACCAGCCATTCCAGAAGGACCTGTATCCAGGTTATTCCTAAAACCCCAGAATTCCTGATTGAGTCAGCCCTGGGGCTTTTCCCGTGGACTCATTCATCCAGCAGGTATTCACTAAACACCTGCTATGCACGAGGCAGTGTTGTGGGCTCTGGGGATGCGGCAGTGAATAAGACAGGCCTGGCTCCTGCTCTTGAGGAGCTTACAACCCAGACAGGGATCACAGCCTGGAAACTAGCATTCACCGGTCACCCGGGAGGCCTGCGGGGACACAGTGGGAAATGTTCACACAAAATCACTTGTGAAAGCACACTCCTTGGTGGTTACAGTTTGTGAAAGAACACACAACAGGAGCTGTTGGAAACCTGTGCCTTTCTGGTTTTGTTTTTGGACTAATATCAGTCCAAATTTGTATTTGGACTGATACCAATTTTCCCAAACTGATGTATGGGTTAGAGATTCTATCCAGTCTCATCAAAATCCCAGATTTTTTTTTTTTTGGAAACTGACAAGTTGGTTCAAAAATGTACGTGGAATGAGAGTATCAGCAAATGAGCCCACGGACCAAAGAGAAAGGGTTGCCTCTGATTTCACCTAAACCTCCACAAGTTTTGTGCCCCAAGAGTAAAGGGGTCCCAAACTGTGATCGGATTTCCCTCGAGCCCACCAGAACATTGCCTCAGACTCATTTAATTGTTTAAAGAAAATTTTAAAAGATGACATTTCTCGTGGGCCTGCGTTTGTGCACACAAGTCCCGTGTACAGCACAGCGGACAGCACCAGCGACAGTAAGCGCAGACACACACAGGGGTGCCACCACCCCGCCAGCTGACACACAGGAGACACAGCGAGGGACGCTGGCAACAACCATGGGCACATCACACTCCCACAGAGTATTAGTTTAATCTGATGAAAGTGCTGGTCCAACCCTGTGTCTGACATACAAACCCACCTACAAATGATGGCTTCAGAGGGTTCTATCTGATATCACTCAGCACGTTCTCTTAGTGGTCAGCAGAGAGCTCAGCGGGATCTCCTTAGCCAACCACTTTTGCCACATCAATCCTTTGGAGACTTCCTGTTGGAAACACCTCAACTACCTGCACAAACACCTCTCCAGGGCCACTGGGATTGAGACGGGCCCAGTCTCCTCCCTGTATTCCCTACAGGCATATCTTGACACATGAGTGGAGTGACCTTCCCAATAGTCAAAGGCTGCCCAAAGATAATGAACTAAGTCGAGAGAAATGTCTCATTTCATTACAGACAAGGCTCTGATCGCATCTGAAAAGCCTCTAGGTGCAACTCCACCCAGAACACGAACAATCCCAATGCCCCTGCCATGATGTGCTTTTATGCCTGGCTTACCATGAGAAGGTGTTTTTATCCTGGAGTAGAAAATGCAACAATTTCTACCTCCCTCTTCATGATTATAAAATCGCGTTTGCCCGTCTGTGTACGCATGAAGAGATTAGCATGGGAATCAGTAGGCCGAGTAAAGAAGATGCCTTAGCCAGTGCAGGCAGGCATCATCCACTCTACTGAGAGGCAGAATAGAACAAAAAGGCAGAAGAAGGGTAAATTCAGTCTGTCTACTTGAAGTGAGACATCCATCTTCTCCTGCCTTTGGACATTGGTGCTCCTGGTTCTCAGGCCTTCAGACTTGGACCGAACTGCACCGCTTCCCTGGTTCTCCACCTTGCTGATGGCAGATTGTGGGACTTTTTAATCACATGAGTGAATTCCTACAGTGACTCTTTGCGCACACAGATATGTGACCATATGCATACATACATATATACATCTGTATCTCCTACGGGTTCTTTTTCTCTGGAGAAACAGAAGAGCCCTGTAATGGCCCTGACTAATATACTAGGCTATTAATTACGAAGATCTAAATAAATCCTCTGCCCTACTTCCCTCCTAGTAGAAAAGCCAAAATGTATATTCATTAGAATTAGGTTCTCAGAGTGTCCCCTGCTGTGTTGATGTCTAGGGGATTTATCTATACTTCCTGATGCGTGAATAAAATCATTCTAACCACGGGTTTTGCATATCGCTCTCAAGGAAGACCTTAATGCTCATGCAATTCAAATCGCCATTCAGCTGTCTGTAATTTCAGTGACAACTGTCCCCTTCACACATATGTACACCACTAATCAAAGAGCTAAAGGGTAGGAAGATGATCCTCCAGTGGCAAATTCAGGGATTCTCTACAGCAATAGACTTCAAACTGAATACAAGAGGATCTTGTTAGCTGAGTATACATTAACCCAGTCCCCAGTTACAAGGTTGTGTCGGGGAGAGTTAGCGTAACATAAAGACATTCGCCTACAAGCACCTGGGAGAATATTAGCCCCTTTCAAGGAACCCAGCCCACTTACTTTCAGCGCCTGCCCTTGTCCACCGCACCAAGTCTTTCTCAGCCAGTTGCTTCCTTAAGAGGCAGATGTTGGCAGCATCTAAAAGGATAAGACAAATTGGTTTTGAAGGAAACGTGAAAATCTTGCAAATGAAGCAGGATTTTATACAGAAGACAACTGTGATTTTGGAAAACACAGAATTTCATCTGGAAGCATTCACACACGAAAGACACGGTGGAGTCAAGAACTGAAAAGAATACGTACAAGAACAATGAAAACGCACACACCTTAAAAGAAAAATTATTTGAGGGGCGCCTGGGTGGCTCAGTCGGTTAAGCGTCTGCCTTCGGCTCAGGTCATGGTCCCGGGGTCCTGGGATCGAGCCCCGCATCGGGCTCCCTGCTCCACGGGAGGCCTGCTTCTCCCTCTCCCACTCCCCCTGCTTGTGTTCCTGCTCTCGCTGTCTCTGTCAAATAAATAAATAAAATCTTAAAAAAAAGAAATTAAATTAAAAAAAGAAAAATTATTTGAATTAAGAACTGTTCTTGGCAGACTGGTCATAGCAACTTTATTTTTTTTTGTTGTTTTATTTTCTGTATTTATTAAACATTTAACTACCAAACAAAACACATGAATCCCAAGCACCCACGGGCCAGTACAGGCAAGAGATTAGGCCCTAGTCATGAAGTGGCAACCACTGCAGGCATCAGTGCCCTAGCGAGGTGCCTAGAACGGGACAGGCAGTTGGGTTTAGCCCCCTTTATCCTGCTGCGGCTTAGCAAAAAAGGGAGGCACAACGCGCTGCATGGTCCGAATCACCCGGGAAACCTGGTCAAGACAGGAGGTGATGGACATTTGGAGTTGGCCAGGGTCCTCAGCAGTCAATCGGACAGTCAGGACGGTGACGTTCACATCGAGCTCCTGCCGAACTGGCCCTCGGAGTTCAGCATGTGAAGTCAGGAACCAGTGGGCAATCTCCGCTCTCCACGGTGAGGGCGATCTAGAGCGGTTGGCCCCCAGGACCTCCAGCCGCCGGTGCCGCAGCTCCATCAGGCCCTGGCGCGCGGGGGGCCTGCTCCATCGGGTGCACGCCGGCAGAAGCGGCGCCCGCCTCTCCCTCAGTGCCGGGACTTCCGGGATTGCCCAGGCCTTCGGGGTCGCTGGGGTCACCAGGGTCACGGGGTTCACCAGGACCACCCGGCGCCCCCACCACAACGCCCACAGCACCTGTGCCTTCGTGTACCGCCCTCACGGCTCGCCCACCACCCGCCCCAGACCCCGTCTTGGATCCTCCCACCCTCCTCACGAGGCACAGAAGGACCTCAGAGCAACTTTAATAATGGGCAGATAAAACAAACGTCTGAAAGAGGAGGATGGGTAACCAAAACAAAGCTCAAAAGTAAACCTGACGGTAGGCTACAAATGCTCGCTGGAGCCGCGGGGGACCCCAAGTTTCATCTGTGGCCTAGTCCCCCACCCGCAGTCCTGGGGGAGGTCACTGAGAGGCGTCGCCCACCGGCTGACCCCATGCTCGCTCAGGGAATCTGAGGCTCCTCCCCCCGCCCCTGTCCCTGGGAAGCGGCTCTACCCACCCTTCCCACCCTGGGAGCCTTTCCAAGGACTCAGACGTGACAGAGCGTGTGGCCTGGAGACCATGTGGGCCCTGTAGTGCCCGAGCTCAGTTGAACCTCTGTAAAGTCGAGGTTCCACAGGCAGGGTTAGTACCTCCTCATCTCCCGGCTGCCCACGCTGGGCCTCAGAAGGAAGTCCCTTTGCTTACTTACCCTGCCACCTACCCAGGCTACTGGCCTCCGTATCGGGGTCTCCCAGCCCTCCCGGTGCTCCCGTCTGCAACTTCCCGCGACAACTCCTGACGTCGCGTGCCCACAAGCTCCGCCCCAGATCCCCGGATGGAGCGCGGATGAGCCAATGAGCTCAGCCCATTTCTGGACACGTGACACAGCCTGCCCAAGTGACTCTCTGCACCTGCGCGACGGCACTGCCGTCCGCGCTGGCTGGCCGGCGGTCGGGGTGTGAGGCGCTGTGCCTTCAGAGTCCGTGATGCGAGAGCGGAAGGCTCTGGAAACCCCGAGCTGGCTGTGGCCTGGCAGGGTGCCTCAGGCCTCGCCCCCACTCCCGGCACCGCGGCCTGGCGCCCGCCCCCGAACCTCCCGGTGCAGTCCTGAGGCCCGCGGACCCAGAGCAGGTGCGCCGCGGCGGAGACACTCTCTGGATTCCCAAGACCAATCAACGGTAAGCTGTCTCCTTAAATTCTGTTTATACTGATGACATGTGGAAGTGGTAATATTTTGGACGTATGGGGTTAAAACATCGTGTCAGTACTTACGTTGGCCTTTTCGCTTTTAAGTTTTGACGGGGCTGCTAGACACGCGTGAGCTGCGCAGGTGGCCCCGCTCTCGGTGGACGGCGAGGACGCGGGGTGGCCGGGTGACGTGTCTGTCCAGCCAGGGCAGTCCGGACAGCTCGCGGGGCTCCCTGGCTTTCCAGGAGCAACACGCGTCAGCCAGAGGGTCCGCCGCCCTCCGGGAAAATGTAACCCAAGGAAAAGACTACTCTCGGAATCTCAGCTGCCGTTCGAGGGAGGCGTGCCTAGGAAAAAGGGGTGCCTGTTTGCCGGCTGGCTCCGGATGGGTCAGCTGCGGGGTCTCGGGGGGTGGGGGGAGCTGTGCAGAGAAGGCAGGTGTTCCAGGGCTGGGGAATTCCAGGACAAATCTGAGGACGGGGCAAGAAATACTGAGAGTGTTTGGGGAACCCCCCAGTGACCAGTGGCGTGGTCAGTGGGTATTCCAAGAGCAATGACCGTCTGTCTAGGCCCCTGGAAGTTATTTTTAATTATTCTATGATGCAGAGGGCTTCCGCATTCTCCCCACTCTCTAGTTTAAAAAAAAAAAATTTAAAAACAAAAGTAGTTTGCTGTATTCACATATGCTGTATGTGAATAGGATCAGTTTATGGAACTGGTAAAGAAGTTTTTTTCCGTCTGGATCAACATGGAGCAGAACAGCCCACATTCACTAAAACTGCTAGCTAGGCGGCAAAGGCACCGGATAAACACCCCCAACCCCCACCGCTGACCCACCCATTCACCACTCTCTCCAGCTGCTGGGCAACAGGAGGGTTTTTTTCCTTTTGCAGAGTATGCGATTGGGGCCAGCACTGACCTTGCCCACATCTCAGAGGACTAGGAGGTCCCAGCTAACATCAGGGATATAATAGTAAAAGCCTAGTAATAATGGCAAAATAATACTCTGAAAATTATTTAGTAGTTTCCAACTACAATAGCTCTTCCTTCAGAAATGCTTAAGATTGGCGTCTATTTTGCTCTAGAGAGAACATTCCTTATTAGGGCAAAGTGAAAAGGAAAGCAACAATAGCCAAAAAGAGGCAGAAAATGAAAAGCCACAAGCTTCTACCGGCGTAGGGAATGCAATTTCTCTTTGCTCGTTCAAGAACAACTAGAATATACCGAGTACTCCATAAACAGCCGCTGTGGACTCACATGCTTTATCCCCCTCATTACAACATCAGTGTGTGATGCTGAAAATGGCCAATTCTATAGCAAAGAATCATTCCCCAGGGCAGCATCTGGGCCTCTGCTGTAGAAAATGCTTTGGAAACAGCATTGGGTTTCCTTCCAGATTCCTTAGGCCTCTGCCCAAGATGTGACCTGAGCTGATTCTCCAGAATCCATATAAAGAACGTTTTTACTTAATCTAGTCCAAATTCATACTGCTTTATTCAAAAGTTGTGTCCCTGAGGAGTTAAATATGCTACGTTTCTTCCTATCAACTCACCTGGTAATCCACTGTTTAAAGCTAACTAGGCCATCAAGCTCGGTAACAACATCCAGGGAACCCATGTTGTATTTCAGGCTGTGCTGTGCAGCTTACAAGCAGCTTTTCATTTTATCTTGGTAACACCATGAGGTAGGTATTTTTTATTATCCTCATTTTACACATGAGGAATGAAGAAACAGAAGTTAGGTAACTACCTTTTCAAAACAGAAGAGCAGACAAGAAAAAAGCCAGGTCTACTAACTACATGCTCATGAGGCACACGAGCCCACTTGCTGATACTCATCCCTTATGTTAATCACCTATAAACCCATTAGGAATAGTCGTTTGTTAACCTAACCTGGATTAGGTGCTTCCAGCTTCCAAGGATAACAAAGATAAAGTCAGGCCCCTTATGTCAAAAAAAATTCACCATCTGGCGGAGAATTATTTTGAAATGCAGGGGCTCAAACCCTCATTTATTTGTCTTCTGAATTTGAAATACTTTCTGTTCTCGGTTTGCCCATGTTAGGTTTTTGGTTGTTTTTGTTTTCTCTGAGCTTGGAGGCAGAAAGACCTGCAATCACAGACTGTAACTTTTTCATTGTTTCATCTTCTATTATATTTTGGATTCAGGACCACCTTTTCTGCCGACTGTTCCATTTGCACGTGTCTGCTGCACACATGCAAGTCCCAGTCAATGGGAAAGTAAAAGTTTTGTCAAACGAGTTTCATGACATTGCTGTATTTTACTGATTTCTAACTTTTGTGTTAGCTAGTGTGTGTAGACCAGTCTAAAGAGGCAGTCCAGGCTAACATGAGCTTTATTTCGCTTGTACAGTGTTTTACCGTTAATTCAATGTTTTAAAATTAGAGTTTATATAAAAATCCATACTTCTGGTTTCTTCTGAAAACTTGGAAGTTCTAGTAACAAAACACTGAGCCCACATGCCCACATGGCAACAAGGCCAGAGCTGAAAAGTAACCATCCCTTTTAGTAGGGTATGCCTACTCCAATTCCCCAGTCCCCACCATTCCCTAGAGTGTTCCTGTCACTGAGACTGTGCATGCACTTGTCATTAAGCATCCCACCTACCCTGTTTTCTTATGGTATGAGAGTATTTCTGTATCTGTGTCTTTATCCAAAGATGAAAAAAAAACTCAAGCTTTGTGATTATTTTTGTATCCAGTCTGCCTTGCTCATTTGCTTTGCCTGATCCCTGCAAATAGGCTCTAACCTGTAAGGTGGATAAATAAATTGTATTCCAAATCAGACTAGCAGGAGCATGTGTAATCAAGTCCTCCCGTGGAGCAAAAAAAGCGTGTGACTGAAAACTCTGTATTTCCCATGTGGATCACTTATCTATTGCTGTGTAACAAAACGTTCCCAAAACTCAGTAGCTTAAAACATCCACCTGTTTGGCTCTTCATTCTTTGGGTCAGCAGTTTGGGTTGGACTCAGCTACATAGCTCTTATATTGGTTACACCTGCTGGACTCATTCATGCATCTGTGGTCAATTGGTGGTCAGTGGCCTAACTCACATGCCTGCAGATTTGCTGGCTACAGGTTTAGGCAATGAAAGTCACTAGCTTTTGTGTCTTTCTTTGTCCAGAAGACTAGCCCTGGCTTGTTCCCGTCATGACTGTTAGGGGGTTCCTGAATTAGTCCCCTCCGTTGGCTATAACAAAATACCACAAACTGTGTGACTTCAATAACAGAAACATTCTCTCATGTTCTGAAGGCTAGAAGTCCAAGATCAAGGTTCTGGCAAGGTTGCTTTCTGGTGAGACCACGAGTCCTGGCTTGCAGACAGCTGCCTTCTTACTGTGTCCTCCTGCACATAGAGAATGTACTCGCTCTGGCATCTCCTCTTCTTCTTAACACACCAGCCCTATTGGATCAGGACCCTACCCCTATAACCCCATTTAACCTTAAGTACCTTCTTAAAGGCCCCATCCCCAAATAGAGTCACACTGGGGCTCAGGGCTTCAGCCTATGAATTTGGGGAGGACAAAGTTTAGTCTGCCACATGTCCCAAGAGCAACCAGAAGCCAAGCCCCTTAGGTAGCATTCACTGTTTTCTCATTGATCGAAACGAGTCCTGTAGCCAAGCTCTGAGTTGGTGTGGGACGGGACTACCCACGTGCATGGATACAGGGAGGCATGAGCAACTGGGGAACCATGATGGGAACAACCCACCAGACGCCAGGCCAATTCTCTTGAACTACTATATATTCAAACCATTTTACTGTTTTTTTTTAAAGATTTTATTTATTCATTTATTTGAGAGAGAGCGCGCATACAGAGTGGGGGAGGGCAGAGGGAAAGAATCTCAAGCAGACACTGCACTGAGTGCAGAACCCAAAATGGGGCTCCATCTCACCACCCTGAAATCATGACCTGAGTGGAAATCAACAGCTGGCCACTTGACCGACTGAGACACCCAGGGGCTCCTAAATCGTTTTATTTTAAACCAATGCAGTGGTAGTACTGACACTTACTATCTAACATTCAGTTGTGGTCTGCTGATTGTTGTAAGCAGATCATGGACACACCTTCTGCTTCCAACGGCTGGTTGAGGGGTGGGCATGGACCCAGTGCAGGACAAAATGGGAATGTTTGCTGGGGGTATTTGTAGGAAATACAATAAATACAGTACAATAGGGTGGCGCAAGATGGCGGAGGAGTAGGAAACCTGGATTTCATCTGGTCTCAGTGATTCAGCTGGATAGTGATCAAACCATTCTGAACACCTACAGACTCAACAGGAGATCGAAGAAAAGAATGGCAACAACTCTGAACAGAAAAGCAACCACTTTCTGGAAGGTGGGACGTGCGGAGAAGTGAATCCAAGGCGATATTCGGGAGGATAGAGGGCGGGGGAGGGGGCCTCCGTCGGCCGCTTCTGCTGCAGAGCACAAAATCGAAACATTTAGAAGTCAGCTCCGCTGAGTGACGTCACTCCAGTGGCTAAGCGGGAGGTGGAACCCTCACGGGACAGAGTGGTCTCGGGATCCTCGGGTCACAGAAAGACCGGGCGTGCCCGAGTGTGGCAGAGCTCCCAGGTATTGGAGCGAGGAAGCCGGCTGCAAAGACGGAGCCAAGGCGTTGGCTCTCAGCTGGGGGTTCCCATAAACCGTGATCCGCTGCACAGTCGGGCCACTGCTCCTCCAGCAGGGACCCAACGAGCGGCAGATCTGGGGAGACTCTCCTTCCTCCCCGGGGAGGAGCGGCGCGGGAGTGCACCGCAGGGATCTGCTGGGTTTGGAAACTCCACACGGGGTCGGGTGCCAGAGATAGAAACGCTCCGTCACAGGCTGGGTGAGCACGGAGCGCGGCCGGAGACCAGGGAGACGGGAGTGACTGACTGCTTTTCTCTGGGGGCGCACTGAGGAGCGGCCCCGAGTTCTCAGCTCCTCCGGGGCAGAGATTGGGAGGCTGCCATTTTCACTCTCATCCAACAAAGCTGTACGGAAAGCATGCAAGAAACAAAAGCTCCCCGAGAGTAAACCCGAGCAGATTACTTAGCCCTGATCAGAAAAGGGTGGGGCGATTCCGCCTCAGACAAAGACATTTGGGAACCATGGCAACAGGTCCCTCCCCCAGAAGATCAGCAAAAACAGCCAGCCAAGACCAAGTTTACCGATCAATGAGAATGGCAGAACTCCAGCACTAGGGGAATACTGCACATAGAATTCATGGTTTTTTTTACCATGATTCTGTAGTCTTTCAGTGTTAATTTTTTTAACTGTCTTTTTTTTTTAATTTTACTTTTTCCCTTTTCCAACCAACATCTTATCAATCCCTTTTTAAAAAAAATTCTTTTTAATTTCTAGAGTCATAATCTATCCATTCATAGTAGTTACCCTTATTTTTGGCATATATATATGTTCTCTCCTTAAAATTTTGAGATACAGTTTCTTCTAACAGATCAAAATATACCCTAAATATCTACTGTATGCCTTTGTTCTAGGCTCCTGCCTGATCACATTCTCTCCCCCTTTTTTCTTTCTTTTTTTAAATCCTCTTCTTTTTTCAAACAGCTTCTTATCAATTCCTTTTAAAATTTTTTTTATATTTTCATTACAGTCATATTCCATCCCTTCATCATATCAACCTTTGTACATATTTAAGTCCTTCTTTCTTTAAAATTTTGGAAGGCACATTCTTCTAATGGAACAAAATACACCCAAAATCTAGTGTGTGGCACTGATCTATGCACCAGCCTGATCATATTTGATCATATTGTGTTTTGTTTTGTTCTCTTTTTGTTTTTATCTTTTTTGTTTTTTTTTTTTCACTGTTTCTTTTTTCTTTCTTCGCCTTTCTTTTCCCCTGGTTTCAGGTCTTCTCTGATTTGTTTTGAGTATACTTTCTGGGGACATTGTTACCCTGTTAGCAATTTGTTCTCTCAATCATCTGTTCTCCTCTGGACAAAATGACAAGATGGAAAAAAATCAACAACAACAACAACAACAAAAGAGGTAGTACCGTCTGCCAGGGACCTACTCAGTACAGACATTAGTAAGATGTTGGACCTAGAGTTCACAATCATGATTTTTAAGATACTAGCTGGGCTTGAAAAAAGCATGGAAGGTATTAGAGAAACCCTTTCTGGAGAAATGAAAGAACTACAATCTAACCAAGTCGAAATCAAAAAGGCTATTAAGGAGGTGCAATCAAAAATGGGGGCACTAACTGCTAGGATAAATGAGGCAGAAGAGAGAATCAGCGATATAGAAGACCAAATGATGGAAAATAAAGAAGCTGAGAAAAAGAGAGATAAACAACTACTGGATCACGAGGGCAGATTCGAGATATAAGCGATACAATAAGACGAAACAACATTAGAATAATTGGGATCCCAGAAGAAGAAGAAAGAGAGAGAGGGGCAGAAGGTATGTTGGAGCAAATTATACCAGAGAACTTCCCTAATGTGGGGAAGGAAACAGGCATCAAAATCCGAGAGGCACAGAGAACCCCTCTCAAAATCAATAAAAATAGGTCAACACCCCGACATGTAATAGTAAAATTTATGAGTCTCAGAGACAAAGAGAAAATCCTGAGAGCAGCTCGGGAGAAGAAGTATAGGTATAGGTATATAACCTGTAATGAAGAAACATTAAATTGGCAACAGACCTATCCACAGAGACGTGGCAGGCCACAAAGGACTGGCATGATATATTCAGAGCACTAAACAAGAAAAATATGCAGCCAAGGATACTATATCCATCTAGTCTGTCATTGAAAATAGAAGGAGAGATAAAAAGCTTCCAGGACAAACAAAAACTAAAGGAATTTGCAAACACAAAACCAACCCTACAAGAAATATTGAAAGGGGTCCTCTAAGCAAAGAGAGCACCTAAAACCAGCATGGACCAGAAAGGATCATAGACAATATACAGCTAACAGTCAACTTACAGGCAATATAGTGGCACTAAGTTCATAACTTTCAGTAGTTACCCTGAATGTAAATGGGTAAATGCTCCAATCAAAAGACACAGGCTATCAGATTAGATTAAAAAACAAGACTTGTCGATACGCTGTCTGCAAGAGACTCATTTTAGACCCAAAGACACCCCCAAATTGAAAGGGAGTGGAAAAACATTTACCATGCTAATGGACACCAAACGAAAGCTGGGGTGGCAATCTTTATATCAGAGAAATTAGATTTTAAACCAAAGACTGTAATAAGAGACAAGGAAAGACACTGTATCCTACTTAAAGGGTCTATCCAACAAGAAGATCTAACAGTTGTAAATATCTATGCCACTAACATGGAGCAGCCAATTATATAAGGCAATTAATAACAAAAGCAAAGAAACACATTGACAACAATACAATAATAGTGGGGGACGTTAACACCCCCCTGACTGAAATGGACAGATCATCTAAGCAAAAGATGAACAAGGAAATAAAGACTTTAAATGACACACTGGACCAAATGGACTTCACAGACATATTCAGAACATTCCATCCCAAAGCAACGGAATACACATTCTTCTCTAGTGCCCATGGAACATTCTCCAGGCTTGATCACATCCTAGGTCACAAATCAGGTCTCCACCAGTACCAAAAGATTGGGATTATTCCCTGCATATTTTCAGACCACAGTGCTTTGAAACTAGAACTCCATCACACGAGGAAAGTCGGAAAGAATTGAAATACATGGAGGCTAAAGAGCATCCTACTAAAGAATGAATGGGTCAACCAGGAAATTAAAGAAGAATTAAAAAAATTCATGGAAACAAAAGAAAATGAAAATACAACTTTTCAAAATCTTTGGGATGCAGCTAAGGCAGTCCTGAGAGGAAAGTATAGAGCAATACAAGCCTTTCTCAAGAAACAAAAAGGTCTCAAATACACAACCTAACCCTACACCTAAAGGAGCTAGAGAAAAAAACAGCAAATAAAGCCTAAACCCAACAGGAGAAGAGAAATAATAAAGATCAGAGCCGAAATCAATGAAATAGAGATCAAAAGAACAGTAGAACACATCAACGGAACTAGGAGCTGGTTCTTTGAAAGAATGAACAAGATTGATAAACCCCTGGCCAGACTTATCCAAAAGAAAAGAGAAATGACCCAAATCAACAAAATCATGAACGAAAGAGGAGCGATCACAACTAACGCCAAAGAAATACAATTATAAGAACATATTATGAGCAACTCTGTACCAGCAAATTAGATAACCTGGAAGAAATGGATGCATTTCTAGAGATGTATCAACTACCAAAATGGAACCAGGAAGGAGTAGAAAACTTGAAGAGACCTATAACCACTAAGGAAATTGAAGCAGTCATCAGAAATCTCCCAACAAACAAAAGCCCAGGGCCAGGTGGCTTCCCAGGGGAATTCTACCAAACATTTAATGAGAAATTAATATTTATTCTCCTGAAACTGTTCCAAAAAATAGAAATGGAAGGAAAACTTCCAAACTCGTTTTATGAGGCCACCATTACCTTGATCCCCAAACCAGAAAAAGACCCCATCAAAAAGGAGAATTAGACTAATATCCTTGATGAACATGGACGCAAAAATTCTCACCAAAATACTAGCCAGTAGGATCCAACACTACATTAAAAGGATCATTCACCACGATCAAGTGGGATATATCCCTGGGCTGCAAGGTTGGTTCAACATCCGCAAATCAATCAACGTGCTACAATACATTAACAAAAGAAAGAACAGGAACCATATGATCCTCTCAATAGATGCAGAAAAGGCATTTGACAAAGTACAGCATCCTTTCTTGATCAAAAGGCTTCAGAGTATAGGGATAGAGGGTACCTACCTCAATATCCTAGAAGCCATCTATGAAAAACCTACAGCGAATATCATTCTCAATGGGGAAAGGCTGAGAACTTTGCCCCTAAGGTCAGGAATGCGGCAGGGATGTCCACTCTCACCAGTGCTATTCAACATAGTATTAGAAGTCCTAGCCACCGCAATCAGACAACAAGAAGAAATCAAAGGCATCCAAATCGGCCAAGAAGAAGTCAAACTCTCACTCGTTGTAGATGATATGATACTTTATGTGGAAAATCCAAAAGACTCCACCCCAAAACTGCTAGAACTCATTCAGGATTCAGTAAAGTGGCAGGATATAAGATCAATGTACAGAAATCAGTAGCATTCCTATACACCAACAACAAGACTGAAGAGAGAGAAATGAAGGAGTCGATCCCATTTAAAACTGCACCCAAACCATAAGATACCTAGGAATAAATCTAACCAAAGAGGCAAAGGATCTGTACTCAGAAAACTATAAAAGACTCATGAAAGAAATTGAGGAAGACGGAAATGGAAAAACGTTCCATGCTCATGGAGTAGAAGGACAAATATTGGGAAGGTGTCAATGCTACCTAGAGCAATCTACATATTCAGTGCAATCCCCATCAAAACACCATCCACTTTGTTCAAAGAAGTGGAACAAATAATCCTAAAATTTGTATGGAACCAGAAGAGAGCCCGAATAGTCAGAGGAATGTTGAAAAAGAAAAGCAAAGCTGGCAGCATCACAATTCCGGACTTCCAGCTCTATTACAAAGCTGTCATCATCAAGACAGTATGGTACTGGCACAAAAACAGACACATAGATCAACGGAGCAGAATAGAGAGCCCAGAAATGGACCCTCAATTACATGGTCTACTAATCTTTGACAAAGCAGGAAAGAATGTCCAATGGAAAAAAAGACAGTCTCTTCAACAAATGGTGTTGGGAGAATTGGACAGCCACATGCAGAAGAATGAAACTGGACCATTTCCTTACACCACATGCAAAAATAGACTCCAAATGGTTGAAAGACCTCAATGTGAGACAGGAGTCCATCAAAATCCTAAAGGAGAACACAGGCAGCAACCTCTTCGACCTCAGCCGCAGCAAATTCTTCCTAGAAACATCGCCAAAGGCAAGGGAAGCAAGGGCAAAAAAGGACTATTGGGATTTCATCCAGATAAAAAGCTTTTGCACAGCAAAAGAAACAGTCAACAAAACTAAAAGACAACCGACGGTATGGGAGAAGATATTTGCAAATGACGTATCAGATAAAGGGCTAGTATCCAAAATCTATAAAGAACTTATCAAACTCAACACCCAAAGAACAAATAATCCAGTCAAAAAATGGGCAGAAGATATGAGCAGACATTTTTCCAAAGAAGACATCCAAATGGCCAACAGACACATGAAAAAGTGCTCAACATCGCTCGGCATCAGGGAAATCCAAAACAAAACCTCAATGAGATACCACCTCACACCAGTCAGAATGGCTAAAATTAACAAGTCAGGAAACGACAGATGTTGGTGAGGATGCAGACAAGGGGGATCCCTCCTACACTGTTGGTGGGAATGCAAGCTGGTGCAACCACTCTGGAAAACAGTATGGAGTTTCCTCAAACAGTTGAAAATAGAGCTACCATACGATCCAGCAATTGCACTATTGGGTATTTACCCCAAAGATACTAATGTAGGGATCCGAAGGGGTACATGCACCCCAATGTTTATAGCAGCAATGTCCACAATAGCCAAACTGTGGAAAGAGACAAGATGTCCGTTGACAGATGAATGGATAAAGGACAAGTGGTATATATACACAATGGAATATTATGCAGCCATCAAAAGAATGAGATCTTGCCATTTGCAACCACATGGATGGAACTGGAGGGTGTTATGCTGAGTGAAATAAGTCAATCAGAGAAAGACATGTATCATATGACCTCACTGATATGAGGAATTCTTAATCTCAGGAAACAAACTGAGGGTTGCTGGAGTGGTGGGGGGTGGGAGGGATGGGGTGGCTGGGTGATAGACATTGGGGAGGGTATGTGCTATCGTGAGCACTGTGAATTGTTCAAGACTGTTGAATCACAGATCTGTACCTCTGAAACAAATAATACAATATATGTTAAGGAAAAAAAAAGCAGGAGGGGAAGAATGAAGGGTGGGAAATCGTAGGGGGAGATGAACCATGGGAGATGATGGACTCTGAAAAACAAACTGAGGGTTCTAGAGGGGAGGGAGTGGGGCGATGGGTCAGCCTGGTGATGAGTATTAAAGAGGGCACGTTCTGTATGGAGCACTGGGTGTTATACACAAACAATGAATCATGGAACACTACATTAAAAACTAATGATGTAATATATGGTGATTAACATAAAAATTTTTTAAAAATACACTACAATAATACCACAATATAAATAATAAATAATATAAAATAATATATATAAAATAATCCCTAAACCCCCAAGAAAAGGGGGAAGAAACGGTCCCTCTTTTTTCAGACATTGTTGTGTCTGTGTGTGATGCCTAAGAAGCTATAGCCATGCCACTGTCCAGTCGAGGATGAAGCCTATACCCAGAAGGGAAGGGAGCCCAGAGAAATGCAGATAAAAGCTCCTGATGTCCATGCCCAGATCCCATTTGCCTCTGGATTTCTGTTGCGCAGCCTCATAAATGTCCTTCTGTAGATTGGCCTGAGTCCCTGTGTTCTTTTACTTATGCATGGATACTAATTGGATTGGTCAACCAATGAGGAACCATAGAGGGCATACAGCCTTCCTGGGAAGCCTGGGACCTTATTCACACACTGGCCCAGGGCAGGTTCTTGTCTCAGCTTCCTTCTCTGAAAAAGCAGGAAATGCCTCTTCTATACGCCCTAAGCAAGGCTTTATGATCAGGTGAAATAATGCATGTGGAAACATTTCAAGCTGTATAAATTGTCAAATCAATGTAAAGAAGAGAGAAGACAGCCTATTTAAAGATGAAAGGATTGACAGTTAATAGCTAGAATTATGTCATATCAGCAATCCATCCCTTTAGTCAAGTCAGTAAGAGGACTTGTCAAATGTGTTTACAGTTACAGAGAACAAAACAACCACATACTATACAACAGACCTCCAGCTATAATTAATTTCTCAATTAAATAAAGATAGTCTTAGTATTGTGTGTGAGCTGAGTAGGAAAGGTAGGGGCAGTAGGTGGACCAGGTCTGTATCAGTGAGGAGAATTTCAGCTGCAAGCCAACACCCAGCTTGCCCTGACTTAGAAAATAAAGGAATCGTTTGGCTCAACTATATAGAGTCGGCAGCATGGCATCTACCAGATTTCTGGGGAGGTGTGACTCAGTGATTCAATTAGGGACTCAAGCACCCAGCTCTCTCTCTGTGCTTCTGCTTCTCATGGTATCAGCCTCACATTCACAAATGTCCAGCCAGTAATTGCTAGATGCATCATCAAGGAAGGTCATGTATAGTCATTGCACGTTGCTTGGAAAGAAAAGCATTGTTCAATGCAAATATTTAAAATATATTCCAATTTTTATAATATTGAATCAAGGTTCCTTTATTTTTCAATATTTTGGGAGCCTCGAGAACTGGATAAGACTCCAGACTTCCTTGATCACAGAGTTGTCCTGTGGTACTGATGCAACCAATGATTAGTCCTGAAACCATTTGCTTGAAAACTTTCTTCCTGGAGTGCAGTTTGTCTTAGTTTTGGTAAACACAAATTTGGAAATCTGCATTAGTCAAACAGGGCTTAAATGCCCCTGCATCAGATCCCCACCTCCACCCCACACATAAAAGAAATCTGTGTACCTGATGTGATAGCAACAGGGACCAATTCTAAAATCTCCCACTGAGATTTAAGGAAGTAAATAAAAAGAAGGAAGACCATGTTTACATTAATTTATCATCCACAGTAGTTAGAATGCTTATTAGAATGGCATTTCTAAAGAATTTTAAATTGGCACAGGTCTTCTGATCCATTACATGCGTGATTTCCCTGCACCAGGCATAGATGTTAAGACAATGGTCTTTACCATTTATCCAAAGAAGACATCCAAATGGTCAACAGACACATGAAAAAGTGCTCCACATCGCTCAGCATCAGGGAAATCCAAATCAAAACCTCAATGAGATACCACCTCACACCAGTCAGAATGGCTAAAATTAACAAGTCAGGATACGACAGATGTTGGCGGGGATGTGGAGAAAGGAGAAGCCTCCTACCCTGTTGGTGGGAATGCAAGCTGGTGCAGCCACACTGGATAAGAGTATGCAGGTTCCTCAAACAGTTGAAAATAGAGCTACCCTACGATCCAGCAATTGCACTACTGGGTATTTACCACAAAGATACAAATGTAGGGATCCGAAGGGGTACGTGCACCCCAATGTTTATAGCAGCAATGTCCACAATAGCCAAACTGTGGAAAGAGCCAAGATGTCCGTCGACAGATGAATGGATAAAGAAGACATACAATGGAATATTATGCAGCCATCAAAAGGAATGAGATCTTGTCATTTGCAACGACGTGGATGGAACTGGAGGGTATTATGCTGAGTGAAATAAGTCAAGTCAGAGAAAGACATGTATCATATGACCTCACTGATATGAGGAATTCTTAATCTCAGGAAACAAACTGAGGGTTGCTGGAGTGGGGATGGGGTGGGAGGGATGGGGTGGCTGGGTGATAGACATTGGGGAAGGTATGTGCCATGGTGAGCGCTATGAATTGTGCAAGACTGTTGAATCACAGATCTGTACCTCTGAAACAAATAATGCAATATATGTTAAGAAAAAAAAGAGGATAGCAGGAGGGGAAGAATGAAGGGGGGTAAATTGGAGGGGGAGACGATCCATGAGAGACGATGGACTTTGAAAAACAAACTGAGGGTTCTAGAGGGGAGGGGTGTGGGGGGATGGGTTAACCTGGTGATGGGTATTAAAGAGGGCACGTTCTGCGTGGAGCACTGGGTGTTACGCACAAACAATCATGGAACACTACATCAAAAGCTAATGATGTAATGTATGGTGATTAACATGACAATAAAACATTTGAAGAAAAAAAAGACAATGGTCTTGACACTCACGTAAATATTTTCCTGCTGACTTCTATGTCGAAGGTTGACAGTGAGCTTGGCGTATAAGAACCCGAGATAGCTGGGTGCTAACAAACATAAGCCACATCCCCAGGGTTTTTGAACCACCATGGTCTGGTCTTTCTCAACCCAATTAAATAATGTATTTCTGTACATAAGCAAGCCAAATACCAAATGGAAATCATTTTAGATATTCAGAAGCATCAGCAAACCTTGGTCTCTAGTCAAACAGAAAGAAACAGCCATCAAGGGGGCGCCTGAGTGGCTCAGTCGTTAAGCATCTGCCTTCGGCTCAGGTCATGATCCTGGGGTCCTGGGACTGAGCCCCGCATCGGGCTCCCTGCTCCGTGGGAAGCCTGCTTCTCCCTCTCCCACTCACCCCACTCCCCCTGCTTGTGTTCCCTTTCTTGCTGTGTCTCTCTCTGTCAAATAAATAACATCTTTAAAAAAAAAGCCATCAATTAAAGACTATCCTGATGCTACATAACATCAGACGAAATAAACTACCCTTTTCAGAGATTTATACCTGTGCTTCTCGAACTAAGGTGCTTTAGGACAAAAGTCTTAAAATCAAATATTTTTAACCTTTTCACTCTATCAGTAGATCTAGGAATAAAACTCTGTTTAAACACGAAAAGTTCCCCTTTGACTTATTCTGATGAGTCACCTGTTATAAGCAGGCCGAATCTATTAACACCAGGAGCCATATATTTGTACCCCAATTCTGAGACCAATAACCAGTGTCTGTGTTGGGGGGTTTCCCCCTAAAACACCCCTAAGCAATTCTCCAGGACACCAGCTGGGTGGTGTCCTATCATTGAACTCAATTCTGGCAGTGTCTACTGGGAGACAGCATCATATTCCCCATGTGAAGGGCTCAGTCCTGTGTGACACCCTTCCCTCCTCCACTTCAGATGCCAGTCACAAGCCCAAGTTGTTAAACTTGACCAACCTGGGTGGACTACAAACTGGAGGTTCCAACAACACCCTCCTTGTGCTCAAATGATTTGCTATAGCAGCTCACAGAGCTCAGAAACATTTTACTTACTAAATGACCGGTTTAGGGGCACCTGGGTGGCTCAGTTGTTAAGCGCCTGCCTTCAGCTCAGGTCATGATCCCAGGGTCCTGGGATCGAGCCCCGCATCGGGCTCCCTGCTCTGCTGGAAGTCTGCTTCTCCCTCTCCCACTCTCCCCACTCCCCCTGCTTGTCTTCCCTCTCTCACTGTGTCTCTCTCTGTCAAATAAAATCTTTAAAATAAATAACTTGTTTATTGCCAAAGATATTAGAGGATATGCATGAACAGCCAGACTGATGAGCTGCATAGGGTGAGGTATATGGGAAGGGGCATGGAGCTTCCATGCTGTCAATGAGCACACCACTCTCCCCAGCTCCACGTGTTCACCAACCAAAAGAACTCCAAGCCTGTCCTTTGGGTTTTTATGGAGGCTTCATTACATAGGCCTGATTAGTTAACTCTCTGGCCAATGGTGATTGATTCGACTTCCACTCTCTCCCCTCTCCTGAGATTAAAGGGTGGGACTGAACATTCCAACCCTTGAATCACAATGTTGGTTCCCCTGGCAGCCAGCCCCTCCCTTCTTAGGTGCAAAAGCTATCTCATTAACATAACAAAAGACACTTAGGAAATTCCAAGGGTTTTAGGAACTCTGGGCCTGAAAAACCAAATATATATTTATAATTATAAATCATTGTATCGCACCAGTGCACGTTCATAATATTTCTATTTGTATCCCCAATGCATAGCAAATCATTTAGCATATAGTCAGTACTCAATACATGTGAGCTAAAGTTTTACTAGACTTAAAACTACCCACCTGTAGGACACTTCACTGAACATCTTATCTTCAAACATCACTTAGATACCACCTTTCCCAGGTGGCTGACCATATCTTTATGGATGTGTCACAGGCATTGTTTGACCAAGTAGAAAGTCATAGTGCAGCATTTTTCATGTTCTCCAGTAAGTCATTCCATCAGGTAGCCTTTGACAGTGCCAAAGCAAGAATGAATAAGCAATTGTCAAATGCTCCCCCTCAGGGAAGATATCTAGTGGGGATTTGCTTTAACATTGCTAAAATCTCAAAGAACAAAAAGCTTCTTTTTTATAAGCCTTTAGAAAAACTAAAGATCTGCCAGAAAAGGCACATCTGACAGACTGCCTTTGCATCCTCCAAGGAAGAAACAAACCAGATCAAGAGTTTGGCACCTGTGCTCTCATCAAACCCCTCCTCCTCTTACCTCTAAATACAGAGCAGCAAAGCTTCCATAAGCTTCCAAAGTCAGGCCTGCTACCATTCCCTTAACCTGCAAGTGACCAGGTTAGGCCATATTAATGTTGGAAAAGACATGAGGATTCAAAGCCAACAGCTAAGAAAGAATTCTTGAGACGTCTTTGGTGCAAAAAGGTGGTGTTACTAAAGCATGGGGACAGGACCCGTGGGCAGGAAGAGCGGCCCTGGGGTCATGAGGAGGGGCCCAGTATATACTTTGAAGTTGGGAGGGGGTTAGTCTTTCCTTAGGTCTCTAAGGAGACTTAGAGTCTCCTTAAGTCTCTAAGGAATTTTGGAAGCACGGTTTCCAGGACCTTGAGGGAGCTAGCTATTGTTGGGAAAAGGTCATTTATTCCCATCTAAAAAAAACCTTTGTTTGAGAACCTTCAGATGTGTATATGCTTGGGGAGTGATTGCCAACACATATCTTGGGGGGTTTAGAGATAAAAGGAAATTTCTCAAGGAATTTTTACATGTTAAAGAAGACTTACAGGATCCTGGGGGTCAGGCCAAGGTTGCCTTTTGCCCTTAGCAAAGTGTTAATATCCAGGCAGTTAAGTCCCTAGAGGAATGTCACTCTGCCTATTTCAAGGACTTGTCAGTGACCTGTAAGTAGTAAGGAAATTTAATAATTTTTCCTCTCCCTTTGTTTCCCACATCAATACCCTGTAGTGATTTGTATATATAAAATGACTTCACCTTCTGCAATAGATGTCCAATGTGGCATTTGCCTGCCTGGCGTGCATTTCCCCTTTCTAAGTAGCAAGGTATGAGGTTCCATCAAAGAACCACCCTCCACTGTTTATGGGTTGAACCCATAATATGATTCCAGAGCTATATGGAGGACCCAAACTTGACAAAGGGACAACATGCTCCTGGCTAAGTGATGTATTTAGGGATACAAATGTGACAGAAGTAAGGCAAACAAAAAGTTAGGGCCTTTTCAGTTGGGTAAGATGTGGCTGAAGCTACTGGTGACCTCCTGTGCCACTAGGGTAGAAAGAGTCTGCCAGGGAATGAAGTTGACACAGAAAACAGCAGAGCCAAGAGACTAGAGGAACAGATTCCTGAAGACATCCCTGTGCATCTGGTCAACCCTGCCTAAGAAGCTGGCCTCTGCTTATTCCATTCACTGAGGAAATATATTCCCTTTTAAAAGGAAAAATGAACCTATTTTTTGGACTGGATTTCAGTAACAGCTACCTGGAAGACTTTTAAGAACAACAGTATCTGTAGGGAAGTTCACAGAAAGACCTTTTAGGGAAAATAAATCAATTAAGCTTTGTAAACAAGTTAATTAGATCAGGAATATGGTTTGGGCTGTTTCAGTGCAATCCTTTTTAACAAATTCAATTTATCTGTCTTACAGTTATAGACACTGTGGAGGTATTTATCTGTAGTGTTCTGAAACCACCATCTTTACTCTAAAATTAGCCTGGTCCTATCTCATACATTTAGGTACACATGGGGAGTTGTGTCTTCATTAACCAACAGTTCTCTCAAATTCCTGTTCTAAAGCATTCCATTAGTATTTCCCAACAATGACAGATGTAAGTGTTGAGAGCATTACAGCACAATTAGTAGTTGACCCAAGAAAATAGAATTATTTGCTGCCTTTGTGTAATGGATTCAAATGCTTAATATTATTCCTAGTGATTCTGAAGCTCCTTGCTCAGGCTGCTTCTCTATAGCATAAAATATAACTTTTCTTTTTCATGTTTGAAGAGTCTTTTCCATTACAGAATTACGTAGCTGATGTACAATCTAGTTGCTGGCATATCCCATATCAGATAGAGTTGCTTTGGATCAACGTCACTTAATCCAAAGTAATAAAATTATCCTGGAATGATGAATTTAGAGAAGAAAAGAGAAACAGACTCAGGCTAGGTTACCTTATATACCCAAGGGAATTACAGAATTCAGAACCGGAATAAATGAAGATGTGGCAAGGATCAGTAAAATAATAGACCATTTCTGAACATTAAAAATATAAGTCTGGGGCACCTGGGTGGCTCATTCGAAGGCGTCTGCCTTTGGCTGGGATGGAGCCCAGCATCCCTGCTCAGCGGGAAGCCTGCTTCTCCCTCTCCCACTCCTCCTACTTGTGTTCCTGCTCTTGCTCTCGCTCGCTCTCTGTCAAATAAATAAATAAGATCTTAAAAAAAAAAGATATAAGTCTCATGTTGAGTCTTCAAAATGAAAAGATCCCAAGGACCTAAAAAAAATTAGTGAACATGCAGAAGAGCCTGCATCTGTTATGCGTTCCAGTGAGCTTATTCTTTCCAGAAATAATTTAGCATATATCTCCAAAAGATAAACATTTTTAAAAATAGTCACAATACCATCATTACATATAACACGTAACAATAACTTCTTAATATCTTTAAATATCCAGTGAGTATTAAAATTTCCCAGATGGCCTCTTTTTCTTTCTTTGTACCTTGCCTTATTCTTATTCTCAAATTAGGATCCAAACAAACCCATCCCTTGCTGTTAGCTAATACCTCTTAAATCTCTTTGTCTATAGGTTCTCAATCATCTCTTTAATTTCTTTGCTATTTCTTAGTTGATGATGTCAGAGTTTCCTATATTTTAAATATTGCTAATCACATCCCTGTGGTGCCATATAATGTGTATCTCTATAGGTTCAGTATTTTGGCTAGAAAACTCCACAAGTGGTGTCATCTATTTCCATCAAGAGGTGTAAGATGTCTGGTAGTTTCTCTTTTTGTGATGCCAGTAGTCATTGCGGGTGACTGCATGGTTCGGTGATTGCATTGGAGGGTGAAAAATTGGGACACTCTGATTCTGTCATCCTGTCATCATTATTGAGTGGGAATACTTCCATTTAAAGAGAAATCTCAAGTAAACCATTTGGTTACTCTGAGGTACAGTATAAAATAAAGGCAGGAAAATGCTGGATTCTTTCCCTTTATTTGCTGGTTTTCAGAATAGTGAGCGGGTTCCCCTCCATTCTTCAGAAGAAACCAGTTGCTGTTGTTACATCTTCTGTGCATGGTTTTAACAGAGCTGATGTCTTTCAATCCACTGTTGAGCCCTCTCTGGCTAGGGAGTCTCTTTAAGCAGGCCATCAAGCCCTCTGACATGACCCAGGAGCCTTTTTTTTCTCATTTCCTTTGGAAAGATAAGATGATCCAGTACCTTCTTGTACATTTCCTGCCCCAGTTCTGGAATCAGCCATTTCTCTATGGAGCTCTGGCTTGTTTCAGTAGAAAATCTTGTTTAGTGATCACAGTACAGATGCTAGGAGCACCCGTATTGCTAGACTGCTCCTGGTTTCTGGGATTGTTCAGTGGACAGAGGTAGGAAATGTGTGTTTTAAGAGAAGATGCATCAGGGGCACCTGGCTGGCTCCGTTGGTTAACCTTCTGCCTTCGGCTCAGGTTATGATTCCAGGGTCCTGGGATCGAGTCCTGCGTTAGGCTCCCTGCTAAGCAGGGAGCCTGCTTCTTTGCCTCCTCCTTGCTCGTGCTCTCTGTCTCTCTCTCAAATGGCTATCTCTATCCCTGTCTCTGTCTCAAATAAATAAAATCTTTTAAAAAGAGGGAACATGCATCGGGAGACTATACTGATATTTCCAATTCAAATTTAGGGTTGCTGGTTTTTATTTAAATTCTTTTCTATTTTTCACTTGTTCTGTTAAGCTGAGTATCTTATTTACTGATGACATAAACATAATTCCTCGTGTCTTCATATAATTTACTTAACTAGCTTCCAAATAGAAATACCAATATAATAATTAACAATATAATTACTAAAAAGGAAATACATTTTATTTGATGTTCTTTTTGTCCTTAACGTACATCCCACTAAGATATACAGCCAAATGACTATTTTTTTATATTCACTTAAATTAATTCCTCTCTGCATGGCTTAAACCAGTGACTTAGTGCATAGGTTCATTTCATTTTGCTTTCGATTTTGAGGAAAGGTTACATTAAAAGCAAAATCTTACCACACCACAGGTAATAATTTCTTTAACATTTTAACATGCATGATTCTTGTCATTTCTGTACATGAATGTTATTACAAAAATAGAATCATGGTTACATAAGGCTTTGTATTTGCTTGATTCCCTCCGGAGTAGATCGTAAACCTCTTCCCATGTCATGAAAACATTTCTAAATTAATGTTTTAGCACCTTCATAGTATCCCATCATTTATGTAAATTGTAGCTCTCTCAGCTAATCCTCTGTTGTTGACCATTTAAGGGGCTAACAATTTTGCACAATTTAAACAACACTGTGATGAATATCTTTGGAACCAAATGTGTTCACATATTCCCAAATTACTGTTTTAGCATAAATTCCCATGAATGTATTCCCCAAGCCAAAAAATAAAATAATCATTTGAAGACTTTGCTTCATTCTGTGGAATCATTTTCCTAAGTGTTTGAGAGTTCTCATGTCCCTAAATTCTCGCCAACACTAGGGGTTGTAATTCACTTTTTAATTTGTCTAATTTGAAAAGTAATATAGCATATGATTGTTGATTATATAGACATTTCTTTAAATGGATGACTATAGGTATTCATTTGTTCACTTTTCAACAAAAATGTAATTCAGCTTTTACTATCTGCCATGCCTTGGACCGGGCACTGTCCAACACAGACACATTCCTCCCCTCCTCTGGCCCAGAGTCCGGAGGAGAAGAAAGACATTTGAATAAGTAGGGCTGGAAGGAGAAGTGCAAGGCATCATGAGAGTGCATGGTGGGAGACCAAGCTAGACAGGGAGGTGGGGGTCAGGAAGGATATGGAAATTTACACTGAGGCCAAAACAATGAGTAAGCTGTAACTAGGGACAAGCAGGTGATGTGAAGGAAGCACCACCGAAAGAGAGAGCACAGCATGTGCAAAGATCCTGAGGTGTGTTTCATATCTTTTCTTCATATGCAAAGACCTCATCATGAGAGAGAATCTAAGCCTGCAGGATCCAATTTGTATGACACAGAGATGCCCCTATAAAGAGTAAAAAAGAAGTAGGAGCAGCTTGAGCACCTTGTCTCAGACGCCCCTCCTGAGCCTGTGCTCCCAGGTCTCTATCCTCTTTGCCTACAAAAGCAACAAGTGCCTCTTCATCACCCCTAATATCTCCCAGCCAAACCACGGGATCGAGGTGATTTACAGCACCTGTGCATCCTGAGCAGATTAGATTTTTATATATTTAGTATTTAAATATTTAGTATTTATATATAATATAATATAAATATAATATATTTATATTATGCAAATTGCATAAACTTTATTTTCTTGTTGCCGCAAGCAGTGTATCCCAGGGCAGCCATTCACTAAGTTGAAACAGATAAAGTTTTAATAATAAATACTGATGATGAATAAGTCACAAAGTTTGTGCAATGCTAATGTACTCACTCACCGTAGGGTAGTTTATTAGATAAACAAGTAACATTTCCTGATTTGCTTTTGCTCAAGCGGCGTCGTTTTCCTGGAAATGTTTGCGCAATAAATTATTTCAACCCATTAGGTGTTAACGGACAAATCATAGTCACTTGCAATCTGTTGTGAATTGCTGAGAATTGAGATTTAAACACTGAAATTATACATTAATTTTGCTTTACAAAAACAAAGCTGGTTAAGGAAATTAAACTTGGTTGAAATGGGAACAAAACAGTATGTTTGATGCTGAATATTTTAAGCCTGCAAAGGAGGCTGTGAATGGTTTCATTAATATTCAGAACACTTGGGCATTCATGACAAGGAGAAAAGGCAAATAACAGCACCCTGCTTTGGGAATACCCATTAGCAGCAATGCAACTGTGCGGGCGGTGTTTGCCCACAGGATGCCTGTGCGGCTTCAGGATGGGTCAGGGCCCTACCCACCTGTGCAGTAGTCTGAAACAGGGCATCCTGCCTCTTGGTATCTCCAGGGCAGAATTGATTCTGTGCTCACGACAGCCTGCTTCCGTTTGGAAGGGTGATTAGAAAATGTCTTGGAAAATAGCATCCAGCAGCAAATAGCCGGAAACCACCTCACTGTGCATCAGAGGGGCAGTGGCGAGAGGGAAGTACAGTACAGGTCTCCACAGCTAGGAAAGAGAAGGAAGTAAACCCATGTGGTCTGAATTCAATTTCTAAGATAATGTGCTTTTTAAAATTTCTGGTATGAATTTCATTTAAGAAAATCATACTTACAGAAATGTGCACAAAACCATAAGTGATGATGAATTTTCTCAAAGTGCACACACACGGTTACCCAACACCCACATCGAGTGTTAGAACACTGCAATCCCCTAGAGCCCCTTCCTGCTCTCTCTGTCTCCCTCACACCCAGGGGGACGACCATCCTAACTTGTGACATCAGAGGTTAGTGCTGGAACCATCTACCCTTTCATGTCTGGATTCTTTCCATCAGGGGAATGTCTATCAGATTTGTCCACATCGTTACTTAGAGCTGTGGTTTGTGGATGCTCATTAATGGAACATATTCCGTTGTATAAATACACCACAATTTATTTACTCATTCTCCTGCTGATGGATATCTGGGTTCTTTCCAATTTTTTGCTATTACAAATAGTGCTGCTTTAAATATTCTTGAACACATCTCTGGTGAATGTGAAAATATGTGTTTTTAAAGTAAACATAGCCAGGTACAGAGCAGAGTGTTAATGGTACATTCACATCAGTATGGGGGATGTGGGCAAAAGGGACTGGGTATAGGCTCACGCACACCACGTACATTCACTGGTGTTGTGCAGAGGCCCTTTGGAAGTTGATAAAATGATGACCATGCCTGCCTTTGGGAAGAACGTGTAAGGAGGAGCCAGGGCAGCCTTACTTTTCACTGTTGATATGTATGTGCTATTCTGAATTTTTCAAAGGGACTTGATTAAGCTTTCAGTGTAAAATTACTTAATCCAAGTTGGAGGGATATAATGAATACAGAGTCATTTGGTGCCTACCTGAACATGTGGTCATTATTACAACATTAAAATTTACTTTCCTTCAGCTGTGTGTCTCCGTGCTTTTCCAAAGTGTATTTCATGCATTTCTCACTATAGGAGTGAAGAAAGCATTTGTGACCATTTCTGTAGACCGTGCATGTACCCTGATTTCATCAAATCATCAGAATCAACCCGTGAAATACGATTTATGAAATAACCCACTTCACTAATGAGGTGACTGGAGATCAAGGAGGTGGGGTGATAGCCTAGGGTCACATGGATTTTGTCATGCGCTCTTTTCAGTCATAAATGTCCAAAAGATCCTGGAACACACTGGCATCAAAATGAGAAGGAGCAAAAGAAGATGAGGGAAAGAGAAACTTTGAGGTTAATCCGGAGGGTTTAGAGGGGCCATCCTGGAATAACCATAGGTCCTTCTGTCCCCTCTCATCCCCCAGTGCAGGTCATATCCTTAGTGACCCCTATTTGTCAATGTTTTCTGCCTTAGGTGCTCTAGACCAGGGTCAGCCAACATTTCTGTAAAGGGCCAGACAGTAAATATTTTATGCTTGGTGGACCATGTGGTGTCAAACTTCTCAACTCTGCCTCATTGGAGCATAAAGTAGCCACAGACAATATAGAAAAGGATGGGCATGGTTGTCTTCCAATAGAACGTTATTTAGGACGCTGAAATCTGAATTTCATACAATTTTCACATCATGAAGTATCCTTTTTACTTTTCAACCATTTCAAAATGCAGTAACCATTCTTACTCTTAGCTCCTGGGCTGGACAAAAACGGTGATCCAATTTGGCACATTGGTTTCAGTTTGCCAACTGTTGCTTTAAACAGATGCAAAAAATAGGTTAACACAGTCACTGAACAGAAGCTTATCAGTTTTAGTCAGAATTCTTTCAGTTGTTAAATGGGAACCAGACTGAAACTAGAAAAATCAAAGTAGGGAATTCATGAACTTATAACTGGGAAGCCCGAGGGGTTGGTATTCAGACATGGCTGGTTTAGGGGTTTGGCTAACAAGCTGCTCTCTCTGCCTCCATCCCTTCATCTTCGTCCTCCCTCTTCTCCTCTCCTTCCTCCTCTTCTCTCCTCCTCCCCCCATCCCCCTTCTTGTCTTCTCTTGGGCTTACTTAGTCTCCCTAAGACTGTATGGTCTTTATCGCTTGTAATCTCAGCAACATCCAAGTCCTCAGTGAAGGCAAAAACTCTTCCTCTTTACCAGCACGCAAAATCCTGTCCCAAATTATCCTAAAACAAACTCTGTTCAGACATCACCACCTGTTTCTTCCATTTGACACTTATCCTCAGCCATCTATTGAGCTTCCGGCTCTGTGTCCGATGAGAATAAAAAATGAATAAATGCAGACCCACCATCAGGAACTTGAGTCTCATGGGAGAGACAGCAAAGGGAACAGAATGTGACAATGACACACACTATACCTCGATTTGTCTCACATCCTTTGAGGTCCTTGTAATATTCTTGTCCATCTCCCCTATGATACAGGGGGCAGGGGGTGGACAGAAGTGTGAGGACTCATTCTAGTATTCCTGGTGCCTAGCATTCATTGATAAATTAATTCTTCCTTCATATGTTTTTTGGGTGTCTACAGTGTGCCAGACATTATATTAGGCATGGGATACAGAGAGGTAAAATGGAACAAATGCCGTCTTTGCTCACATGAAATGCATGGTCTACTACATAGCATTTCTTCATAAATTAGAATTATTCTAAATTTGGCCTAGAGTCAAACCCTAGCTGCATGCTACTAGCTTTGTAAACTCCAGAAAGTTACTTACCCTGTACAAGTCTCTAAGTATATAAAGCAGGCATAAGGGCAGCCCCTATCTCGTGGGGTTGTGGTGAAGATCCATTGAGATAATGCACATACAACATTTAGCAGACTTCCTGAGGAAACCACTGGTGTTCCATAAACACGATCTAATATTAATTTGTTCTAACCCATAGTCTGAAATGGAATAGATGCTCAGTAAATGCCTTTTGAATGGATTTTGCCCCTTAGATACTCTTACAAAAAGCCTAATTCTTATAGCCACCTCTATTACCCTCCCAGTCTGTTGTCCCATACCCCTGAAATGCATATGACCTGCATGTGGCTCTGGCTTCCTATTTAATCCCCACAATCCAGGAGCTCCCATCAGTCCCTTGCTGTGCCCTCATTCAAGCCCCAGCCTCTTTTCTCCAGAGCCTGGGCTCACTAAAGTCTCATTGAATTGTTTTTGGATCTTACCGTGTGACTCACAGCTGGCGTCAGACTACTCAGGTTGAGAGCAGAGTGATAGATATGGATTCCTTTTGTTGAGTGTAAATTTTTAAGTAGATACGGAAACCAACAGGCATCCAACAGTGCCTGCCATAAATTGTTACCTTGTTCAGTAAGAAACAATCAGCACCATATTCCACACAGCCCACAGGCTCCAAGCCCCATCCCAATTTTCCTGGAGACATGCAGCCTATCCATGCATTTATGTTATAGCTTAATTCCTTAACATTGATGAAAA
Organism: Eumetopias jubatus; assembly: GCF_037043125.1. Taxonomy (NCBI): domain Eukaryota; kingdom Metazoa; phylum Chordata; class Mammalia; order Carnivora; family Otariidae; genus Eumetopias; species Eumetopias jubatus. The sequence continues at coordinate 1,845,843 of NW_028274838.1, read as the reverse complement.
ACACTGTTGTGATTGATAACAATGTCACTATAATATAACAAAGATAATAGAAATCTACTGGCATACATACGTAGAAAGTCGCAAGAGACAGTCGATACCATGGTGATGAGCCATCATGATACCATGATGAGAGCAAGATAGATGTGCCACCGTGTCACAGTTCTTAAAGGTCCATGACAGAGGTGAGAGCAAATGAAACCTAACTGAGCGAATGTCCCTAATGAGATGAATGCTCTCAAAGACACAGCCCAGACCCACCACATATTAGACCACCCTGCCCACACACCAGCATCCTGACAAAGATATTTCAGGGACAGATGCTGTTTATTCAGTGTCTACTATTCTTTTATGTACAATAGCTGGAGCATAACTAAAAACTATGAGACCTAGAAAAAGGAGGAAAAGGTGTCCCATTTACAAAAGAAAGCAGTCATTAGAACAAAGCCATAGATGGCCCACTATTGCATAGCAGATATGGACCTTAATACAGCTCTGACAAATGTGCTCAAAAATCCGGCTTAAAATGGGGGTGCCTGGCTAGCTCAGTTGGTAGTGTTGTGTGGGACTCTTGATTTTGGGGTCGTGAGTTTGAGCCCCACCTTGGGCACAGAGGTTACTTAATAAAAAATTTTAATCTAGCATCAAATGGACAACATGTGTGAATAGATAGGAAATTTTTGCAAAAAATCGAAAACCTTAAAATAGTTAGAAATGCAATAACTGGAAAACACCATACAAGATATTAATAGTTGATTCAACAGGCTTAAAAAGACAACACAGCAGAAGAAAGGATCAGTGTAGAGAGGATATAATAAACCATTCACACCGAAGCCCAAAGTGGAAAAAAAAGCAATTTTTAAAACTGGAGGAGAATGTTCTAGAAAGATGAGTGAATACCAAACAGTCTAGTAGAAAAGTTTTTGAAATCATAGTTGGCAATTACTAAAAGCGATGAAGGACATCAACCTGGAGATCCAAAGATCTCTGCTAATCCTGAGCAGTGTGAACAGCAAGAGAACTATATCCGGGCACATCATAATCCGACTGCCGAAATCAAATATAGAAAGTCTTAAAAGTATCCATGGGGAGAAGATATATACAGTGAAACACTGAAAAGAGTGGAAGTTGACATCTCAACAGAAGCTATGGAGGGCCACATTTCAAAATTAAGAAATACAAGGGGTGCCTGGGTGGCTTAGGCAGTGAGGCATCTGCCTTCAGCTCGGGTCTTGATCCCAGGGTCCCGGGATCAAGCCCTGCATTGGGCTCCCTGCTCAGCAGGGAGTTTGCTTCTCCCTCTTTCTCCGCCCCTCCCTCTCCCCCTGCTCATGCTCTCTCTTGCTATCTCTCTCTCTCAAATGAAATCTTTTTAAAAAATTAAGACATATGGAAGATATTTGTGGGTAAAAGCTGAAATACTGCATATCCAGCAGATACGCACTACCAAAAGTAGGCTAGAAGACATTGTTTAGGGTTATGGGAAATGATACCAGACTCTTGACTGTTCAAAGCACAAATAACACAGTACTGAAAGGTTGGTAACATATGCAGAAGTAAAATATATGACAATAAAAGCACAGAGTGTTATGGGGAATAGATGGTTATATTATATGGTTATATTTACATGGTTTGTGAAGAGGTAAAATATTATTTGAAACTGTCTGTAATGATTTAAAGATGAATGTTGTGACATCTAGAGCAACCACTAAAACAAATACAAAAATAAAACTAACAAGGGTTGGGGAGGAATACTATCAAAATACTCAGTTAACCCAACAATAGGAGGAGAACAACAAAGAAAACATGAAACAAATAGAAAAAAAATGATAAAATGGTAGGCTTAAATCCAGCTATGTTGACAACTACATGAAAAGTTAGAAGACAGAATATTGCATTGGAAGAGAGAGATTGTCAAATTTAAGCAGGGAAAAATCAAGACCCAACTGTATGTTTGTTACTAGAGATCTGAATGTAGACATACAGATTGAAAGTAAATGGGTGGCAAAGATGTGTCAGGTAAAAAATAAGCATAAGAAATTACATTAATATCAGAAAAAAAACTTTAAGACAAGTAGCATTACTAGAGACAAAGAGGGCTATTTCATAATTATTCAAGAACAGTCCTGAATGTTATGCAAATAACAAGAGATTGAGAAAATGTAAGTAAAAATTGGCAAAGAGATGAGAGAAACAGACGAATCCACAGTCTTAGTTGGAGATTTTAACATTTCTCTCTTAGTAATTACTAGAACAACTAAAACACAAATGTAAAAGGATGTAAAACCTTTGCCCAACACTACCAATAAACTTGAGTATTCAAATCCACATTCAACATTCACCAAGATAGAGTAAAATGATGGGTCGTAAAAACAAATCTCTGTAAATATCAAAAGACTCGAAATATACAGAACATGCCTCTGACCAAAATAGTGTGAATAAAACAATGACATCTAAAAAAAAATCTCAAAATATTTGGAAATTAAGCAAAATACAGCAAAATGATGTGTGTGTCAAAGAATATATCACAAGGAAAAATAGAAAGTAGGTCAACTGAATAATAAGGAAAACAAATATTAAGATTATATGAATAGAACACACATCAAAGGAGCAGAATGAAAGGTCCAGAAATAGACCACTGTATTGATTGTTGAGAAAGGCACCAAGTCAATCCACGTGGAAAGAAAAATGTGTTCAATAAGTGTGAAGCAACTGTATACCTGTATGGGGGGGAAGAATGAATTTTTGACGCCCCACTGTTCCATACCAGATAATTATCATGATGGATTCTGGGAAGCTAGACCATAAACCTTCTAGAAGAAAACAAAATATTTTCACAACCTTCAGGTGGGCCACGATTTTTTAGACAAAACAAAATGTATAAAAAGCAAAAAAGGAAAATAAAGATTAAATGGGATTCATAAAAAAAAAAATGTGCTCTTTTAAAAGACACCATTAGGGAAATAAATACACAACCATAGAAAGGGAGAAAATTTTCACAACACTTTTATCTAACAAAGGACTTGGATCCAGAGTGTTTAAATAGCTCCAACAACTCAATAATAAAAAGACAAATACCCAATTAAAACAGTGGGGAAAAGATTTGAACAGACACTTCACAAGAGGATAAATAAATGGCTAATGAGCACGTGAAAAGGCATTGAAAACCATCACTTTGGAAGTAAATACCACTTCACATGCATGGGTATGACTGAAATCAGAGTCCTGACAGTGCTCAGTGCTGGCGAAGATGTGGAACAGCTGGAACTCTCACACACTTCTGGGTAGCTGTGTAGAATAATACTTTAGATAACTGCTTGGCAGTTTTGTATAAAGTTAAATAACCAACTGCTCTAGAACCCGGCAATTCCACCCCTAGGAAT